>NW_027599400.1:0-22500 GCF_964194155.1 Cetorhinus maximus
GGGGAGGGGGAGGGAGGGAGGGCGGGGGAGGGGGAGGGAGGGAGGGAGGGAGGGCGGGGGGAGGGCAAGGGAGGGAGGGCGGGGGAGGGAGAGGGAGGGAGAGGGAGGGGAGGGAGGGAGGGAGAGGGAGGGGGGAGGGGGAGGGAGGGGGAGGGGGAGGGGAGGGGGAGGGGGAGGGAGGGGGAGGGGGAGGGCGGGGGAGGGGAGAGGGCGGGGGAGGGAGAGGGAGGGGGAGGGAGGGGAGGGGGAGGGCGGGAGGGGAGGGGGAGGGAGGGGGAGGGAGGGCGGGGGAGGGAGAGGGAGGGGGAGGGAGGGAGGGAGGGAGGGGGGAGGGAGGGGAAGGGAGAGGGAGGGGGAGGGCGGGGGAGGGAGAGGGAGGGGAGGGAGGGGGAGGGAGAGGGGGGGGAGGGCGGGGGAGGGAGAGGGAGGGGGAGGGCGGGGGAGGGGAGAGGGAGGGGGAGGGCGGGGAGAGAGGGAGGGGAGGGAGGGGAGGGGGAGGGAGGGGAGGGGCGGGAGGAGGGAGGGGGAGGGGGGAGAGGGAGGGAGAGGGAGGGGGAAGGGGCGGGGGAGGGAGAGGGAGGGGAGGGCGGGGGAGGGAGAGGGAGGGAGGGCGGGGGAGGGAGAGGAGGGAGGGCGGGGGAGGGGGGGGGGAGAGGGAGGGAGGAGGGAGGGAGAGGGGCGGGGGAGGGAGGGCGGGGGAGAGGGCGGGGGAGGGAGAGGGAGGGAGGGCGGGGGGGAGGAGAGCGGAGGGAGGGCGGGGGAGGGAGAGGGAGGGAGGGCGGGGAGGGAGAGGGAGGGAGGGCGGGGGAGGGAGAGGGAGGGAGGGCGGGGGAGGGAGAGAGGGAGGGAGGGCGGGGGAGGGAGAGGGAGGGAGGGCGGGGGAGGGAGAGGGAGGGAGGGCGGGGGAGGGAGAGGGAGGGAGGGCGGGGGAGGGAGAGGGAGGGAGGGCGGGGGAGGGAGAGGGAGGGAGGGCGGGGGAGGGAGAGGGAGGGAGGGCGGGGGAGGGAGAGGGAGGGAGGGCGGGGGAGGGAGAGGGAGGGAGGGCGGGGGAGGGAGGGAGAGGGAGGGAGGGCGGGGAGGGAGAGGGAGGGAGGGCGGGGGAGGGAGAGGGAGGGAGGGCGGGGGAGGGAGAGGGAGGGAGGGCGGGGGAGGGAGAGGGAGGGAGGGCGGGGGAGGGAGAGGGAGGGAGGGCGGGGGAGGGAGAGGGAGGGAGGGCGGGGGAGGGAGGGCGGGGGAGGGAGAGGGAGGGGAGGGCGGGGGGAGGGAGGGGGAGGGAGGGCGGGGGAGGGAGGGGAAGGAGGGCGGGGGAGGGAGGGGGAGGGAGGGCGGGGGAGGGAGAGGGAGGGAGGGAGGGCGGGGGAGGGAGAGGGAGGGAGGGCGGGGGAGGGAGAGGGAGGGAGGGCGGGGGAGGGAGAGGGAGGGAGGGCGGGGGAGGGAGAGGGAGGGAGGGCGGGGGAGGGAGAGGGAGGGCGGGGGAGGGAGAGGGAGGGAGGGCGGGGGAGGGAGAGGGAGGGAGGGCGGGGGAGGGAGAGGGAGGGAGGGCGGGGGAGGGAGAGGGAGGGAGGGCGGGGAGGGAGAGGGAGGGAGGGCGGGGGAGGAGAGGGAGGGAGGGCGGGGGAGGGAGAGGGAGGGAGGGCGGGGGAGGGAGAGGGAGGGAGGGCGGGGGAGGGAGAGGGAGGGAGGGCGGGGGAGGGAGAGGGAGGGAGGGCGGGGGAGGGAGAGGGAGGGAGGGCGGGGGAGGGAGAGGGAGGGAGGGCGGGGGAGGGAGAGGGAGGGAGGGCGGGGGAGGGAGAGGGAGGGAGGGCGGGGGAGGAGAGGGAGGGAGGGCCGGGGAGGGGAGAGGGAGGGAGGGCGGGGGAGGGAGAGGGAGGGAGGGCGGGGGAGGGAGAGGGAGGGAGGGCGGGGGAGGGAGAGGGAGGGAGGGCGGGGGAGGGAGAGGGAGGGAGGGCGGGGGAGGGAGAGGGAGGGAGGGCGGGGGAGGGAGAGGGAGGGAGGGCGGGGGAGGGAGAGGGAGGGAGGGCGGGGGAGGGAGAGGGAGGGAGGGCGGGGGAGGGAGAGGGAGGGAGGGCGGGGGAGGGAGAGGGAGGGAGGGCGGGGGAGGGAGAGGGAGGGAGGGCGGGGGAGGGAGAGGGAGGGAGGGCGGGGGAGGGAGAGGGAGGGAGGGCGGGGGAGGGAGAGGGAGGGAGGGCGGGGGAGGGAGAGGGAGGGAGGGCGGGGGAGGGATTTGAACAGGAGGATGAAATTGTAGGGGCTGGAGGATGTTACAGAGATAGGGAGGGAGGGGGTGAGGGAGGGATTTGAACAGGAGGATGAGAATTGTAGGGGCTGGTGGAGGTTCCAGAGATAGGGAGGGAGGGGGTGAGGGAGGCATTTGAACAGGGGGATGAGAATTGTAGGGGCTGGAGGAGGTTACAGAGATATGGAGGGAGGGGGCGAGGGAGGGATTTGAACCGGAGGATGAGAATTGTAGGGGCTAGAGGAGGTTACAGAGATAGGGAGGGAGGGGGAGGGAGGGAATGGAACACGAGGATGAGAATTGTAGGGTCTGGAGCAGGTGACAGAGATAGGGCGGGAGGGGGTGAGGGAGGGATTGGAACTGGATGATGAGAATTGGAGGTGCTGGCAGAGATTACAGAGATAGGGAGGGAGGGGTTGAGGGAGGGATTTGAACAGGAGGATGAGAATTGTAGGGGCTGGAGGAGGTTACAGAGATAGGGAGGGTGGGGGTGAGGGAGGGTTTTGAACTGGAAGATGAGAATTGGAGGGGCTGGCGGAGTTTACTGAGATAGGGAGGGAGAGGATGAGGGAGGGATTTGAACAGGAGGATGATAATTTTTGGGACTGGAGGAGGTTGCAGAGATAGGGAGGGAGGGGGTGATGGAGGGATTTGAACAGGAGGATGAGATTTGTAGGGGCAGGAGGAGGTTACAGAGATAGGGAGGGAGGGGGTGAGGGAGGGATTTGAACAGGAGGATGAGAATTGTAGGGGCTGGAGGAGGTTACAGAGATAGGGAGGGAGGGGGTGAGGGAGGGATTTGAACAGGAGGATGAGAATTGTAGGGGCTGGAGGAGGTTACCGAGATAGGGAGGGAGGGAGGGGGTGAGGGAGGTATTTGAACTGGAGGATGAGAATTGTAGGGGCTGAAGGAGGTTACAGAGATAGGGAGGTAGGCGGTGAGGGAGGGATTTGAACAGGAGGAGGGTGAGAATTTGAAAATCGAGGCGTTCTCAGACCCGGAGGGAGGGAGTGGGGTGGGGGGGCGGGTGGACAGTGTCCGATTTCCAGCACTGGGTGGGTAAGGAGGGGGTGACCGGGATGCAGTGTGAGCTGGGTCAGTGGGTGGGCCGGTGGTTTGGTGGGGGTGGGACAGCAGAGTTTGAACGAGTTCCCGCCGATTGTTTCCCTGACCTGATCCCTCCTCCTCTGTCTCCGGAACTTCCCTTTGCAGTGACGCTGAGGTCGGGCTTGGCAAGGCCTGTGGGGGTTGGGCCATCGTTGACGTAGAGACCTACGTCAGAGAGAGGGGAAGGCCAACCAGGAAGTGAGCAAAGAATGTTCCAGATGTCTCCTGTTTGCCTGTCGCACGTTCGAACATATTTGCCTTTTAAAATGATGAAGCCGGCTTTACTTTTCTTTGCCTTCTCTGTCCAAATAGCTAAGACTCATGGTAAGGGAGCTTTTCAACTCTTCGAGGCCGCTCTCCCGCCTTTTTCCTGCCAACGTCCCAAATGTTGCATCATCCGGCTTGGTCTAGGCCGCAGCCTGAGGCTTGCCGTGGGTGGATCGCCCACGGGGCGGGCTGTGCTGGTCCGAGGCGCTTGCGGAGTGTTGGTGGCTATCGAGGGGGAGCCCCCTTTCTCCCTCCCCATCCCCTCCCCCCCCGCCCAACCCCCCGCGGTCTTGTTTTCCTTTTCCACCCGCCGCTCGTCCCCGACCCGTCGCCGAGTGTGATCGGGAAGAGGGAACCTGGCCGATGGTTGGCCCGGCTTTCCCCCGAGTGAGTGCGGCCGGCCCACGGTGAGGCCGTTCAGCCCGAGGAGCCTTTACTGGCCCTTCCGAACGGGCGGCACAGTCAACCCCCCCCTCCCTCCCTGCCTCTTCTCTGCCCCCCACCCCACCCCACCCCCCCGCCATCTCCTCGTAAAACGTTCCCCCCCCATTCGAGCCTCTATCCAATTCTCCTTTTTGAAAGTTCCGAGTGGCTCTGTTTGCCTCTGTTTGGTTCTGTTCAACTCTGTTTTGCTATGTTTGGCTCTGCTTTGCTCTGTTTGCCTCTGTTTGGATCTGTTCAGCTCTGTTTTGCTATGTTTGGCTCTGTTTGGCTACGTATTGCTCTGTTTGGCTCTGTTTGGCTATGTATTGCTCTGTTTGGCTATGTATTGCTCTGTTTGGCTCTGTTTGGCTATGTATTGCTCTGTTTGGCTATGTATTGCTCTGTTTGGCTATGTATTGCTCTGTTTGGCTCTGTTTTGCACTGATTGCCTCTGTTTGCCTCTGTTGTGCTGAGTGAGTCTGCTTGCACCGCCCTTTCAGGCCACGCCAGTCAGAACGGTGATCTTCCTCCATTGACGTGGAGCGCTGAGGCAGCAAGTCTGACCGGAGGAAACCGGTTCTGTAGCCGCACCCACCTCGAAGCCCTCGATTAGATTCCAGTCTGTAACTCACTCCCGGGTATCTGTTATTCTGTACATAAACCACCCCGAATACCTCGATTAGATTCCAGTCTGTAACTCACTCCCGGGTATCTGTTATTCTATATATAAACCACCCCGAACCCCTCGATTAGATTCCAATCTGTAACTCACTCCCGGGTATCTGTTATTCTATATATAAACCACCCCGAACCCCTCGATTAGATTCCAGTCTGTAACTCACTCCCGGGTATCTGTTATTCTATATATAAACCACCCCGAACCCCTCGGTTTGATTCCAGTCTGTATCTCACTCCCGGGTATCTGTTATTCTATATATAAACCACCCCGACCCCCTCGATTAGATTCCAGTCTGTATCTCACTCCCGGGTATCTGTTATTCTATATATAAACCACCCCGAACCCCTCGGTTAGATTCCAGTCTGTAACTCACTCCCGGGTATCTGTTATTCTATATATAAACCACCCCGAACCCCTCGATTAGATTCCAGTCGGTAACTCACTCCCCGGTGTCTGTTATTCTGTATATAAACCACCCCGAACCCCTCGATTAGATTCCAGTCTGTAACTCACTCCCGGGTATCTGTTATTCTGTATATAAACCACCCCGAAACCCCCGATTGGATTTGAATTATTATTTGCTCTTCTCACACTGGCCATTCTAATGCGATAACCACAGGAAAATAACACAAATTTACACTGCGGCTTGGTCAATGTTGGTTCTCTGCTGAAGTTTGCCTCATGAGATTTTGAAATGATCCTCTTTCTGTGGACTGTTGTGACTCTGATGTTCAATGATTACATGAAAGCATTTAATTATTTAAAGGATTTGACAGGAATCCATTTCTCCACAGGTATTATCCGTGTCCATGATAAACACTATAATTGTATTGAAGGAAATAATACTATTACCATGGAGCCTATGAACTGTAAAGATCTGCAGATCAACTTTAATGTGAGTCTCTAACCCTCATTCATGGATAAGGCAATTCATTATAAAGACCCAATGTGAATTGGGATTGAGGGAGACGGGGAGAAGGTGGGGATTGAGGGAGACGGGGAGAAGGTGGGTAGGTGGGGATTGAGGGAGACGGGGAGAAGGTGGGTAGGTGGGGATTGAGGGAGACGGGGAGAAGGTGGGTAGGTGGGGATTGAGGGAGACGGGGAGAAGGTGGGTAGGTGGGGATTGAGGGAGACGGGGAGAAGGTGGGTAGGTGGGGATTGAGGGAGACGGGGAGAAGGTGGGTAGGTGGGGATTGAGGGAGACGGGGAGAAGGTGGGTAGGTGGGGATTGAGGGAGACGGGGAGATGGTGGGTGGGTGGGGATTGAGGGAGACGGGGAGAAGGTGGGTAGGTGGGGATTGAGGGAGACGGGGAGAAGGTGGGTAGGTGGGGATTGAGGGAGACGGGGAGAAGGTGGGTAGGTGGGGATTGAGGGAGACGGGGAGAAGGTGGGTAGGTGGGGATTGAGGGAGACGGGGAGAAGGTGGGTAGGTGGGGATTGAGGGAGACGGGGAGAAGGTGGGTGGGTGGGGATTGAGGGAGACGGGGAGAAGGTGGGTAGGTGGGGATTGAGGGAGACGGGGAGAAGGTGGGGATTGAGGGAGACAGGGAGAAGGTGGGTAGGTGGGGAGTGAGGGAGACGGGGTGAAGGTGGGTGGGTGGGGGTTGAGGGAGACGGGGAGAAGGTGGGTAGGTGGGGATTGAGGGAGACGGGGAGAAGGTGGGTAGGTGGGGATTGAGGGAGACGGGGAGATGGTGGGTGGGTGGGGATTGAGGGAGACGGGGAGAAGGTGGGTAGGTGGGGATTGAGGGAGACGGCGAGAAGGTGGGTAGGTGGGGATTGAGGGAGACGGGGAGATGGTGGGTGGGTGGGGATTGAGGGAGACGGGGAGAGGGTGGGTAGGTGGGGTTTGAGGGAGACGGGGAGAAGGTGGGTAGGTGGGGATTGAGGGAGATGGGGAGAAGGTGGGTAGGTGGGGATTGAGGGAGACGGGGAGAAGGTGGGTAGGTGGGGATTAAGGGATTGGGGAGAACGTGGGTAGATGGGGATTGAGGGAGACGGGGAGAAGGTGGGTAGGTGGGGATTAAGGGATTGGGGAGAACGTGGGTAGGTGGGGATTGAGGGAGACGGGGAGATGGTGGGTAGGTGGCGATTGAGGGAGATGGGGAGAAGGTGGGTAGGTGGGGATTGAGGGAGACGGGGAGAAGGTGGGTAGGTGGGGATTGAGGGAGACAGGGAGAAGGTGGGTAGGTGGGGAGTGAGGGAGACGGGGTGAAGGTGGGTGGGTGGGGGTTGAGGGAGACGGGGAGAAGGTGGGTAGGTGGGGATTGAGGGAGACGGGGAGAAGGTGGGTAGGTGGGGATTGAGGGAGACGGGGAGAAGGTGGGTAGGTAGCGATTGAGGGAGACGGGGAGAAGGTGGGTAGGTGGGGATTGAGGGAGACGGGGAGAAGGTGGGTAGGTGGCGATTGAGGGAGACGGGGAGAAGGTGGGTAGGTGGGGATTGAGGGAGACGGGGTGAAGGTGGGTAGGTAGCGATTGAGGGAGACGGGGAGAAGGTGGGTAGGTGGGGATTGAGGGAGACGGGGAGAAGGTGGGTAGGTGGGGATTGAGGGAGACGGGGAGAAGGTGGGTAGGTGGGGATTGAGGGAGACGGGGAGAAGGTGGGTAGGTGGGGATTGAGGGAGACGGGGAGATGGTGGGTGGGTGGGGATTGAGGGAGACGGGGAGATGGTGGGTAGGTGGGGATTGAGGGAGACGGGGAGATAGTGGGTGGGTGGGGATTGAGGGAGACGGGGAGAAGGTGGGTAGGTGGGGATTGAGGGAGACGGGGAGATGGTGGGTGGGTGGGGATTGAGGGAGACGGGGAGAGGGTGGGTAGGTGGGGTTTGAGGGAGACGGGGAGAAGGTGGGTAGGTGGGGATTGAGGGAGATGGGGAGAAGGTGGGTAGGTGGGGATTGAGGGAGACGGGGAGAAGGTGGGTAGGTGGGGATTAAGGGATTGGGGAGAACGTGGGTAGATGGGGATTGAGGGAGACGGGGAGAAGGTGGGTAGGTGGGGATTAAGGGATTGGGGAGAACGTGGGTAGGTGGGGATTGAGGGAGACGGGGAGATGGTGGGTAGGTGGCGATTGAGGGAGATGGGGAGAAGGTGGGTAGGTGGGGATTGAGGGAGACGGGGAGAAGGTGGGTAGGTGGGGATTGAGGGAGACGGGGAGAAGGTGGGTAGGTGGGGATTGAGGGATTGGGGAGAACGTGGGTAGATGGGGATTGAGGAAGACGTGTTTGGTGGTTATGTGAATCGAACTATTTGTGATTATCAATTCCTGTTTCGTGTTTTGATCTTGTACTGATCCAGAATCCTCTCTCCATCCCTCTCTCTGTGTTATAGAATACTCCTATTTATATAAAATCTCTACCTGGGATCCGCTGGCCTCTCGTGGATCTACCCAGTCCCAACTCTTTCACCATGAATGGATGTCATAATATTGAGCTTATATGTGACACAGTAAGTATTATTCTGAACTCTCTTTTGTCTCCCTCGCTCTGTCTCTGAACTGACTGTCTGTCTCTCTCTCTCTGCTTCAAGCTGTGTCTGTGTCTGTGCCTCTCTCACTCTCTCTTTGTCACCCTGCTTCTCCCTTGATCGCTCTCACCCACTTTCTGTGACTCTGCATTTTTTTTTGCTATATCTCTCTGTCTCTTTATGTTTCTCTCTTTCTGTCCCTCTTCCTGTCTCTGTCTCTCTCTCTCTGTCTCTCTCTCACCCTCTCTGTCTCTCTGTCTATGTTCTCTCTCTGCCTCTCCCTCTCTGTCTCTCTTTCTGCCACCCTTTCTCTGCCTCATTCCTGTCTCTTTGTCTCTCTCTCTATCTCCCTTTCTTTCTCTCTCTTTTTGTCTCTCTCTGCCTCCCTCTCTCTGCCTCTCTCTCTCTGTCTCTCTTTCTGCCTCTCTCTCTTTCTGCCTCTCTCTCTTTCTGCCTCTCTCTCTCTCTGCCTTTCTCTCTTTTTTCTCTCTCTCTCTGTCTCCCTCTGTCTGCCTCTGTCTCTCTCTCTCTATCTATTTCTCTCTCTCTCTCTCTATCTCTCTCTGTCTCTCTCTCTCTCTCTGTCTCTCTCTCATTGTCTCCCTCTCTCTGCCTCTCTCTCTCGCTCTCCGTCTCTCTCTCTTTTTGTCTCTCTCTCTCTGTCCCCCTCTCTCTGCCTCTCTCTCTCTCTCTCTATTTCTCTGTCTCTCTCTCTACCTCTCTGTCTCCCTCTCTCTGCCTCTCTCTCGCTCTCTCTATTTCTCTGTCTCTCTCTCTGTCTCTCTCTCTCTGTCTCTCTCATTGTCTCCCTCTCTCTGCCTCTGTCTCTCTCTCTCTCTGTCTCTCTCTCTCTCTGTCTCTCTCTCATTGTCTCCCTCTCTCTGCCTCTCTCTCTCGCTCTCCGTCTCTCTCTCTTTTTGTCTCTCTCTCTCTGTCCCCCTCTCTCTGCCTCTCTCTCTCTCTCTCTCTCTATTTCTCTGTCTCTCTCTCTACCTCTCTGTCTCCCTCTCTCTGCCTCTCTCTCGCTCTCTCTATTTCTCTCTCTCTCTCTCTGTCTCTCTCTCTCTCTGTCTCTCTCTCATTGTCTCCCTCTCTCTGCCTCTCTCTCTCTCGCTCTCCGTCTCTCTCTCTCTCCCTGTTTCTTTCAGTCAGTTTAACTGTTAAACCTGTTAATGAGCTGGACAAATCATTGACTAATGATTGTTTATTCCTTCTAATTCACCCTCCACGCCCTCTACGAGGATGATAAATCTGAGATCCGCTTCAAATATACTGGTAAGCCTCGATTTTTATTCTCTTAAACTTGTGTTTTACATATCCCTCCCTGAGCTTCCCCACTTCCTCCAAACGCACCCCCCCTCCTCCCTGAGATAGCCCTCCCTCTTCCCAGATACCCTTCCCCTTCCCCCCACCCCCACACACCCCCCATCTCACCCTGAGGTCAGTCTAGTCTCAGACAGAGGGGCTGAAGGGCCTGCCTGCCAATGTTTGGTGTTTGGTGTCTCTCTCTGATGGGATTACTAACCGGTTTCAATCGGCTCCTCTCTCCAGGTGTTGGGAACAAACACCTAATACAAATTAAGACAACGACACCCACGGTTAAAAGTGATAGCCCAAAGTTGCTGAAACACCGCCATAATGGTAAGAACTGCTCTTCATCAGCAACAACGTTCGTTCTCATCTCCCCCTATCGATCCCTCCATCCGACTGGCCATTCTTCCCTCCCTCTATCACTCCCTCTCTCTCCCTCTCCCTCCGTCAGTACCTCTTTCCATCTGTCTCTCCATCCCTCCTCTCTCTACCTCGCTCCCTCTACCCCTTCCCCTCTCCTTCCCTCGCCGCCTCTGTCCCTTCGTGTCATTATGTCTTTCTATCTTTCCCTCCATCCCTCCCTCTCTCTTTATCCCCCTTTCCTGCATTCCCTCCCTCTCTCTCTGTGCTTCCCTCCCTCTCTCGCCCTTTCTCCCTCTCTCCCTCCCTCTGTCAGTACCCCTTTCTCTCTCTCTCTCTCTATCCCTCCCCCTCTCTCTCCTTTACTCCCTCTATCCCTCAGTCTGTCTGTGCTTCCCTCCCTCTCTCTCACCCTCACTCCCTTGGTCCCTCCCTCAGTCACTACCTCTTTCTACCTCTCCCTCTATCCCACCCTCTCGCTCCTTCACTCCCTCTATCCCTCAGTCTGTCTACGCTACCCTCCCTCTCTCTCACCCTCACTCCCTTGGTCCCTCCCTCAGTCACTACCTCTTTCTACCTCTCCCTCTGTCCCTCCCCCTCTCTCTCCTTCACTCCCTCTATCCCTCAGTCTGTCTGTGCTTCCCTCCCTCTCTCTCACCCTCACTCCCTTGGTCCCTCCCTCAGTCAGTACCTCTTTCTACCTCTCCCTCTATCCCACCCTCTCTCTCCTTCACTCCCTCTATCCCTCAGTCTGTCTATGCTTCCCTCCCTCTCTCTCACCCTCACTCCCTTGGTGCCTCCCTCAGTCAGTACCTCTTTCTATCTCTGCCTCTATCCCTCCCCCTCTCTCTCCTTCACCCCCTCTATCCCTCAGCCTGCCTATGCTTCCCTCTCCCTCGTATTCCTCCATTCCTCCTGTGCCTCCCTCTGGCAGAACCTCTTTCCATCACTCCCCGCATCCCTCCCTCTTTCTCTCCCTCGCTCCCTCCAGCACGCCCCTGCACACGTTCCCTCCGTCTCTCCCTCCCTCCCAATCTCTTCCTTCCCTCTGTCGAGCCCCACGACCCTTCGGTCTGTCCATCTCTTCCCCCTGTTCCTCCCTCCTCCCTCTCTCCATCCCACCCTCTCTCTCCCTCGCTCTCTCTCTCCCTGTCTATTTGATGAAATGCCTTCTCCCTCTTGGTCCCTGCCTGTACGTCCAGGTGCTGACCTGCTGGGAGAGGGTGTTTGCTACATAAGGGAATCTTTGCTCATCTTGAATTTGCTTCATACAGGGCTGCTGTATGTCGGTGTCGGTATCGTTATCGTAGTGATAATACTGGTAATTGGGGGATTTTTCCTTTACAAAAAATATTGCAACAGGTAAGATATTCTGTCTCTCGTACAAATGCATTACTTTCAAATCCTCATCCTCCTGTTCAAATCCCTCCCTCACCTCCCTCCCTCCCTATCTATGTAACCTCCTCCAGCCCCTACAATTCTCATCCTCCTGTTCAAATCCCTCCCTCACCCCCTCCCTCCCTATCTCTGTAATCTCCTCCAGGCCCTACAATTCTCATCCTCCTGTTCAAATCCCTCCACGGCCCCTCCCTCCCTATCCCTGTAACCTCCTCCAGCTCCTACAATTCTCATCCTCCTGTTCAAATCCCTCCCTCACCCCCTCCCTCCCTATCTCTGTAATCTCCTCCAGCCCCTACAATTCTCATCCTCCTGTTCAAATCCCTCCACGGCCCCTCCCTCCCTATCCCTGTGAGCCCCCACAACCTTCCGATATCTTGTCGCTTTTCCGATTCCGGCCTCTCGAGTACTCCCCGATTCCACCTCGCTCCGCCATTGGCCTGGTGGTTGGTAGGTGGGGGACTCCAAGCTCTGGGATTCCTCCTGTAAACCTCTCCGCCCCTCTCTCTCTCTCAAATCCTAGAGTGTATACATCTCCCTCCGACAGTGCAGCACTCCCTCAGTACTGGCACCGGGGGGGTAGTGTCGGCCTGGATTATGGAGCTCAAGCCTCTGCCGTGGGGATCTTGACAAACCCCACCTTCAGATTCCCCGCTGATACCGAGTGTATGGTATTCCCGAGGTGGGGAGTGGCGGGTGAAGGGGACCGGTCAAAGCGGGTTGTGGGTAGAGGTGTTTGCGCTGATATCCAATTCGTGTTTCTGCCCTCAGTAGGAAGAAGCCTCTCCCTGAGGGAGGAGCCCAAGAGGAAAGTGGACTCTTCGATAGTGAAGCAACTCAGAGTCGGGACACATCCCAGTTGGAAATTTCTATTCCTATAGAATTAGAGGATTAGTGCCCGGACTCGGTGGTACAGGTACGTCTCTCTCTGCCACTCTCAGGCGATCATAAGAAACAGGATCTGGATTAGGCCGTTGGGCCCCTCGAGCTGCTCCCCCAGTCACTAAGATCTTGGCTTATCCGATTGTGACTCAACTCCACTCTCCTCTCTGCCCCCCCAGTACAACCCGACTCCCTCGATCAGAAACCTGCCTCACTCGGCCTTGACTATATTCAATGTCCCAGCCTCCACTGCTCTCTGGGGGGAGAGAATTCCCCAGACTGACCACCCTCTGAGAGAAGAAATTCCTCCTCATCTCCGTCTTCAACGAGAGACCCCCTTATTCTGAAACTGTGTGACCCCCCCCTCATTCTAAACTCCCCCACGAGGGAGAAACATCCTCCTCACACCTGCCCTGTGGAGTCCCCTCAGGATCTTACCTATTTCTGTAAGGTCACCGCTCATTCCTCTAAACTCCAATGGATACAGGGCCCAACCTGCTCAACCTTTCCTCATAAGACAAACCCCCCTTCGTCCCAGGAATCAGCCCAGTGAACCTTCCCTGAACGGCCTCCATTGTAATCCTGTCCTTCCTTAAATAAGGAGAGCAGAACTGTCCACAGTATTCCAGATGTGGTCTCACCAACGCCCTGAACACAACTGCAACAAAGCGTCCCCACTTTTATATCCCATTGCCCCCCTCAGTCAACAACAACAACACTCCATTCGCTTTCCTCCTCACTTGCTGGACTTGCATACTGACATTTTGTGATTCGTGTAGCAGGACGTCCAGATCCCTCTGTACCGCAGAGTCCTGCAGTCCCTCTCTGTTTGAATAACATTTCTGCTTTGACATTTTTCCTACGAAATTAGACATTTCCGACATTGTACTCCATCTGCCAACCTTTATCGTCCACTCGCTTATCCCATCGATGTCCCTTTGCAGGCTCTTGGTATCCTCATCACAGCTTGCTTTCCCCCCACCCCCACCACCACCTTTGTATCATCAGGAAATCTGACTATACCTAAGTCATCTAAGTTGTTAACATCGATTGTAACTCGTTGAGGCCCCGGCACTGATTAATGCGGCACTCCACCAGTTACAGTTTGTCCGCCAGATGATCGCCCATGTACCCCGATTGTTTCCTGTTAGTTAGCCAATCCACTGCCCGTGCTCAGAGGCTGACTCCCCAGCACCATGAGATCTTATCTTACGCCGCACCACATTAAATGCCTTTTCAAAACCTAAACGCACAACCTTTCCGGGTTCCCTTTTATCCGCCCGGCTTGTTACATCCTCAAAGGAATTGGCCAAACGCCTTTTCCCCTTTCACAAAACCATGTAGACTCTGCCTGATTCATAATAATGCATCCTAGTGTTTTCCCGTTGACAGATGTCAGGCTAATTAACCTATATTTTCCTGTTTGCTTTCCCCCCCACCACCCCCCCTACCCATCAATCCTCTCTTTAGAAAAATTATTGACCCTACCATAGCAGAAATTTCCCAAATGCTAAATCTTTGTACCGTGACTTTTATTTTAGGCTTTTTTTTTAAAAGGAACCTTTTACAGGTTGGGGAGAAAGGTCGCCAACTCCTGCCCCAGAGGTTCGAAGGTCACTGTCTGCCCCTTACCCCAAAGGGTGAAAGGCCAGCGTCTCAACCCCGCCTCCCCCAACCCCCGCCCCCCCCAGCCCCCACCCCCCTCCCCACCTTGGCTCTGAGCGCCGGAAATGACAGCGAACAAGCGGGAAACCAAGTTGGAGTTAAGGAAGTGATGTTTTTTTTTGGATATCACTGAATCGCGGGACACACTTACCGGGACAGATTGAAGAATGCCAAATTTGAAAGGGGGCAACTCTGTGCGGTGGACGGGAAACGGGCGCGGATTGGTTGGCGAGCCCGATTGGTCGGGGCGTTGCCGTGGAGAACGCATCAGGGGACTCCTCCCCTCCCTGGCAACACCTTGGCCAATCAGAGCCGGCTTGCCCACCCCAACCGAGCATCCTTCTCTCGCGCGGTACGAATTGTTGTTCCCTTTGAAATTTGGCATTCTTGTGTCTGTCCTGATGAGTCCCAAGGCAAAAAATCTTCGCCAGCTTGTCTCTTTATTTCAGCAATAGTCCCGTAATGCCAGGCGACTAAAGTGATGTCTCATTTCCCTCAGGACAACCTTCACCTCGGCCTAGGACACCGAATAAATTTCTTGGACCAGCCGTCAAGTTGCCTTCTCAACGTCTGCTTTGAAAGAAACTTCCCTCCCCTGGCAAGAGAGAAAATAGAAAAACTGGGCCCCATCGAGCGCTCAAGTGTAATCTTTTTTCCCTTGATGTTATTTGTTTGCGGGATCCTCCTGTGCCAGGTATGACTCCAGCCAGATGAGAGTTTTTCCTTCCCGATTTCCATTGACTTCGTGGTTTTCCCGGGCTCCCTGTAGATCCATAAGACCATAAGACATAGGAGCAGAAATTAGGCCCTTCGGCCCATCGAGTCTGCCCCGCCATTCAATCATGGCTGATAAGTTTCTCAACCCCATTCTCCCGCCTTCTCCCCGTAACCTTTGATCCCCTTACCAATCAAGAACCTATCTATCCTCGGTCTTAAATACACTCAACGACCTGGCCTCCACAGCCTTCTGTGGCACTGAATTCCATGATCCGGTCTTGATGTGGAGGCCAGTCACTCTCACCTTACCCCGGGAGTTCAGCTCCTTTGTCCATGTTTGAACCAAGGCTGTTAATGAGGTCAGGAGCTGAGTGGCCCTGGCGGAACCCAAACTGGGCACCAGTGAGCAGGTTATTGCTGTGGTAAGTGCCGCTTGAGAGCACTGTTGATGACCCCTTCCATCACTTTATTGATGACCGAGAGTAGACTGATGGGACAGTAACTGGTGGGGTTGGATTTTCCCTGCTTTTTTGTGTACAGGACAGACCTGGGCAATTTTCCACATAGCCGGGTAGATGCCAGTGTTGTAGCTGCACTGGAACAGCTTGGCTAGGGGCACAGGCAAGTTCTGGAACACAAGTCTTCAAGACTAGTGCCAGAATTCGTCAGGGCCCATAGCCTTTGCAGTATCCAGTGCCTTCAGCCGTTCCTTAATATCACGTGGAGTGACTCGAATTGGCTGAAGACTGGCACCTGTGATGCTGGGGACCTGCGGAGGAGGCCGAGATGGATCATCCGCTCAGCACTTCTAGCTAAAGATAGCTCCATAGGCTTCAGCCCTGTCTTTTGTACTGATGTGCTAGCCTCCCCTGTTATTGAGGATGGGGATATTTGCGGAGCGAGTTGCTTTGTCCTGGATGGTGTGGAGCTTCTTGAGTGTTGTGGGAGCTGCACTCATCCAGGCAAGTGGAGAGTATTCCATCACACTCCTGACTTGTGCCTTGTAGATGGTGGACAGGCTTTGGGGAGTCAGGAGGGTGAGTTACTCGCTGCAGGATTCCCAGCCTCTGACCTGCTCTTGTAGCCGCAGTATTTATATGGTTAGTCCCAGTTCAATTTCTGATCAATGGTAACCCCCCAGGATAAAAACAGAAATACCTGGAAAAACTCAGCAGGTTTGGCAGCATCGGCGGAGAAGAGCACAGTTGACGTTTCGAGTCCTCATGACCCTTCGACAGTTCAGAAACGTCAACTTTGCTCTTCTCCGCCGATGCTGCCAGACCTGCTGAGTTTTTCCAGGTGTTTCTGTTTCTGTTCTGGATTTCCAGCATCCGCAGTTTTTATCAGAGTAACCCCCAGGGTGTTGATAGTGGGGGATTTAGCGATGGTAAAACCGCTGATTGTCAAGGTTGGCGATGGTTGGATATTCTCTCTCGTTGGAGATGGTCATTGCCTGGCACTTGGGTGGCGCGAATGTTACTTGCCACTTGTCACAATCCAAGCCTGGATGTCACCGCTTATGAACGTTGGACTGCTGACATCTCACGGTTGTAGAGTCTTCAAGTGGAACAAACGGGGCCTTCAAGTCTCTGTCCATCAGCCTCGAAGAGGCGAATGAACTTGGATATAAATGAGCTGCTAAATGGGAAGCCTTCTGAAGTAGCCTGAATCCATACAACCAGTAAATGTTCCTTAAGGTTGGATCAGGCACTATGTTTAATATATATATATATATACATATGTGTGTGCGTAAAAAATATTTTAAAAATTGAATGTGTTTTCATCAAAGCAGTGAATGCAAAACACTTTTTAAAAAGTGCATCATTATATATTGTATTTTGTTTTGTTAATGCATATTTTGGTCGTCAAGATCAATCAATACTTCATAAGTATACGTGAATATATATTCATGAAGTCTTTCAAAAGGTATTTGAATAAGGGGAAATATTTGCCGGGCCACAGAGAGAGGGAAGCATGTAAATGAGTCTGGGTGATAAATCGTTGGGGTTAGCCTGGCCGTTTTTAAGCTGTTTTGTAATTGCATTCACCGTGGAGAGCTAAGAGTGCATTTTGAACTCTGTACATGCAACCCCTCAGATTCACCAGAGTTAATGTACCAGGGACCAGTTACCAGACAGCAACAACCGTTAGTGAACCTTGATTGAGTTGCTATTAATGAATGTGTGTTAATATCCCCGGGAGTGCATTAATATTTTACAGGGGGTCCCCGGGAGTGCGTTAATATTTTACAGAGAGTCTCCGGGAGCATGTCAGATACCTCCGCCCAGGATCTCCGGAGAATTACTGTCATATGACGGGGTTCAAGAGGGTTAAGCTTGTATGGACTGTTTACCTGTGTGAAGTGGGTAACGTCTTGTAGCTGCCACATCTTACATGTCCCGTGAATAATCTTCTTTTAAAATTGTCTAACGGTTGTAAAGAGCTCAAGTGTTATTGAGAGATGACGCAACGCTGATTTAACTTGTGCCGTATAAGTTCAAGTTGTTGAATTAAATGTCTATACACGTTAATTAATTATGTTTGCGTCCAAAATGATTATAATCTATACTTTTTCATTCCAAATCTGTGTTCACCAGATTTGCTTGTTGAATTCACATTCTAATAGTGCAGACATACCCTATGTGAGAAGGACACTTTGACAGTTAAATAAATTGTTCCTGATTTCACTAAATGTAGCCTGGCTTATATCTCATGTCACACTTTCTACCTCATGTCACACTTAATATCTCATGTCACACTTTCTATCTAATGTGACATGGAGAAATGGAGTAGGGGGATGTATATTATATATATGTATAGAGAGAGAGTGAGAGAGAGATAGAGAGGGGAAGATATATATATGGAGAGAGCAGAGAGAGAGATATATAATATATATAATAGAGAGAATGAGAGTGAGTATGTGTGTATATATATATATATTTATTGAGAGAGAGAGTGAGAGATAGAGTATACATAGAGGGAGAGAGAGAGAGAGGGAAATATATATATGGAGAGAGACGGAGAGAGATAGAGACATAGAGAGAGGGAGGGAGAGATAGAGAGGTGGAGATACATAGATATGGAGAGAGTAGAGAACGATCGAATATATATATAGAGGGAGAAAGAGTGAGAGTATATATATATATTTACAGAGGGTGAGAGATAGAGTATATATATATATATAGAGAGAGAGAAAAAGAGGGAGAGTGAAAGGGAGACAGTATATATACATGTATATAGAGGGAGAGAGGAATATATATATGAAGAGAGGGAGGGAGATATAGAGAGAGGGAGAGAGATATAGAGGGCAGAAGAGAGATATAGAGAGAGGGAGAGAGATCTATCGAGGGGGAGAGAGATATGTATATACAGAGAGAGAGGAATATATATATGGAGAGAGAGAGATAGAGAGAGGGAAAAAGATACAGAGAGAAGACGAGAGAGAGTGAGATATATATATATGTAGAGAGATAGGGAGAGAGGCAGAGACATATGTATACATGGAGAGAGAGAGATAGAGAGGCACAGATATAGAGAGAGGGAGAGAGAGAATGAGAGAGATAGAGAGGGGGAGATATATATAGGGAGAGAGAAATGGGAGGGAGAGATACAGAGCGAGGGAGAGCTATTAGGGAGAGATAGAGATGGGGAGATATATTTATATGGAGAGAAATATAGAGACAGTGAGAGGTATAGAGGGAGGGAGAGGGATAAGAGAGGGAGAGATAGAGAGGGGGAGATATATTTATATGGAGAGAAATATAGAGACAGTGGGAGGTATAGAGGGAGAGAGAGGGATAAGAGAGGGAGAGATATATATAGAGGGGGAGATATATATATAGAGAGAGGGAAGGAAGAGAGATATAGAGAGGGAGAGCGTTTTAGAGGGAGAGAAAGATACATATATAGAGAGAGTGGCAGAGAGATATAGAGAGAGGGTGAGATAAATAGATATATGGAGAGAGATATAGAGTGAGGGAGAGAATATAGTGAGAGGGAGAGAGATCTGGAGAGAGATAGAGATGGGGAGGGAGAGGGAGAGGGAGATGGAGACAGGGAAAGAGAGACGTAGAGATAGAAGTAGAGAGGGAGACTCAGAGACAGAGATAGGGAGAAAAATGGAGACACAGAGAGGGGGAGACAAATGGAGAGACACGGAGGGAGAGACAGACAAAGAGAGAGAGAAAAACACAGAGAAAGACACGTATACAGAGACACAAAGAGAGAGAGGCAACCAGAGTGTGGCACAGGGACTGACACTGAGAGAGGGAGACAGACAGAGCTAGAAAGAGACAAAAATCAAGAGTGCGAGATTGGAAGAGGGAAAGGCAAAGGAAGAGAAAGAGACAGAGGGAGAGGAAGAAGAGACTGAGGAGATTGATAGGGAGAGAGAGAGAGAGAGACAGAAAGAACGAGTCAAAGACATGTATCCTTGGGAAGGTTTCATTAATTCTGCTGATCGAGGTTCCTTCAAGTGTTTGAGGCTCTGTGGGAGGATGTGAATATTTACAGCACAATTGGCAAATATCTCTGCTGGATGCGGCAGTCACACTTTGCTGTACGGGTTATAACACTGGCTGTAAGGGCCTGTGTCAGGCAAGGGCAGGGGAACCCCAAACTGTTAACTGGGTTCAGTTGGGGCATCGTGTGTCAGGAGGGTGTCCAGATGTTGGAGGAGTGAGCAGCCCAGATGTGTATATACTCGAGGGCTCGAGCTCCATAATCCAGCCCGACACTCCCCCCCACCCCGGTGCCAGTACTGAGGGAGTGCTGCACTGTCAGAAGTTCCTGGATGAGATGTTAAAGCGAGGGCCCTGTCCGCCCTCTCGAGTGGATGGAGAAGATACCGTGGCTGCTTTAGGGAGACGAGCCATGTGGGTGAGGTGATCTCCCCCTCCCCCACCTCCCCGCGATGCCCTGGGGCCAATATTTGCCCCTCAACCGACATCACTGAAAAGAAAGCTCAGCTGACCTGGGTCATTATCACATTGCGGGTTTGTGGGATCTTGCTGTGCGCGCACAATGGCTGCCGATGTTCCCGGCATTGCAACAGTCAGCGTGCTTCAGATAGAGCCGGCCGTCGGCTGTGAAGGGTTTTGTGGACGTCCTGAGGCGGCGAAAGGTGCTAGAGGAATGCAGGTCCTTTTTTTGTTTAGGGGCTAGCAGGAGTTCATCAAGGGGCTGAATGGCCTCAACCCGTTCCCTCTGTTGCAAAGGGCATGGCGCAATGGTGCAGGGCAATTTGCTAATGTGGTACAGACAGTTTGAGACGGAGGCAGAGGTCGCATTTTACCCCCCCACAAATATTCCAAACAGTCAGACACAAACTCCACCCCAGACAGTCATCTCCAGAGATGGCTCACCACCTCACCCCGAGGGGACTGTTTACCAATTAGATCCTAATCGTGTTCAGGGAAAGTCTGTGACCGCACAACACTGACTCACCTCCTGACTCCCCCAAAGCCTGTCCACCATCTACAAGGCACAAGTCAGGAGTGTGATGGGATACTCCCCACTCGCCTGGATGAGTTGCAGCTCCCACAACACTCAAGAAGCTCGACACCGTCCAGGACAAAGCAGCCCCGCTTGATGGGCACCCCATCCACAAACATTCACTCCCTCCACCACCGACGCACAGTAGCAGCAGTGTGTGCACCATCTACAAGATGCACTGCAGGAATTCACCAAGGGTTCCTTAGACAGCACCTTCCAAACCCACGACCACTACCATCGAGAAGGACAAGGGCAGCAGACACATGGGAACCACCACCACCTGGAAGTTCCCCTCCAAGTCACTCACCATTCTGACTTGGAAATATATCGGCCGTTCCTTCACTGTCGCTGGGTCAAAATTGACAGGATGTCCCGGGGAGTGTGTTAATATTTACAAGGGATCTCCGGGAGTGTGTTAATATTGACAGGGGGTCTCCGGGAGTGTGTTAATATTGACAGGGGGTCTCCGGGAGTGTGTTAATATTTACAGGGGGTCTCCGGGAGTGTGTTAATATTTACAAGGGATCTCCGGGAGTGTGTTAATATTTACAAGGGATCTCCGGGAGTGCGTTAATATTTATAGGGAGTCCCCTGGAGTGTGTTAATATTTACAGAGGGTCCCCGGGAGTGTGTTAATATTTACAGGGGGTCTCCGGGAGTGTGTTAATATTTACAGGGGGTCTCCGGGAGTGTGTTAATATTTACAGGAGGTCTCCGGGAGTGTGTTTATATTTACAGGTAGTCCCCGGGAGTGTGTTAATATTTACAGGGGCTCCCTGGGAGAGTGTTAATATTGACAGGGGGTCTCCGGGAGTGTGTTAATATTGACAGGGGGTCTCAGGGAGTGTGTTAATATTTACAGGAGGTCTCCGGGAGTGTGTTTATATTTACAGGTAGTCCCCGGGAGTGTGTTAATATTTACAGGGGCTCCCTGGGAGAGTGTTAATATTGACAGGGGGTCTCCGGGAGTGTGTTAATATTGACAGGGGGTCTCCGGGAGAGTGTTAATATTGACAGGAGGTCTCCGGGAGTGTGTTAATATTTACAGGGGGTCCCCGGGAGTTTGTTAATATTTACAGGGGGCCTCCGGGAGTGTGTTAATATTTACAGGGGGTACCCGGGAGTGTGTTAATATTTACAGGGGGTCTCCGGGAGTGTGTTAATATTTACAGGAGGTCTCCGGGAGTGTGTTTATATTTACAGGTAGTCCCCGGGAGTGTGTTAATATTTACAGGGGCTCCCTGGGAGAGTGTTAATATTGACAGGGGGTCTCCGGGAGTGTGTTAATATTGACAGGGGGTCTCCGGGAGAGTGTTAATATTGACAGGGGGTCTCCGGGAGTGTGTTAATATTGACAGGGGGTCTCCGGGAGTGTGTTAATATTGACAGGGGGTCTCCGGGAGTGTGTTAATATTTACAGGGGGTCCCCGGGAGTGTGTTAATATTTACAGGGGGTCCCCGGGAGTGTGTTAATATTTATAGTGTGTCCCCGGGTGTGTGTGGTAATATTTACAGGGGGTCTCCGGGAGTGTGTTAATATTTACAGGGGGTCTCCGGGAGTGTGTTAATATTTACAGGGGGTCTCCGGGAGTGTGTTAATATTTACAGGGGGTCCCCGGGAGTGTGTTAATATTTATAGTGTGTCCCCGGGTGTGTGTGGTAATATTTACAGGGGGTCTCCGGGAGTGTGTTAATATTTACAGGGTTGTCCCCGGGAGTGTGTTAATATATACAGGGGGTCTCCGGGAGTGTGTTAATATTTACAGGGGGTCTCCGGGAGTGTGTTAATATTTACAGGGTTGTCCCCGGGAGTGTGTTAATATATACAGGGGGTCTCCGGGAGTGTGTTAATATTTACAGGGGGTCTCCGGGAGTGTGTTAATATTTACAGGGGGTCTCCGGGAGTGTGTTAATATTTACAGGGACTATTTTAAAAGTTACAACGCTGTCAGATAAAATCAATTTGTCGATGAAGATTTAAGTGAATTCTGAGCAGATGGAAAACAGGTTTAAGGATTCATGTTCGCCTTTCATTGCGCAAGATCTGTTTATGACTGTGGTGCTGGTTATTGGGAGGGGAGGAATTAAAGATAAGGGCTAACTAATTAACAGGGAGTCTGGAACAAGATTGTATTTGGTTTGAAGGTGGGATTGTTTACTACAGAGTACAGCTGAGGCACAATTTTTTGGCAATGGAATCAAATAATTGTGGTAAGGTTGGTTTCGAGTCTCACATCCAGAGTTTTGACCATGGTATCCAGGCCGACACTTCCCCCGGTGCCAGTACTGAGGTAGTGCTGCACTGTCGGAGGTTCCCTCTTCCATGATGAGATATTAAACTGAGGGCCCTGTCTATCCTCTCGGGGGGATGTGGAAGGCAGCACGGCCACTATCGGAAGGACACGGGGTTCCGGGGGAACTCGGTCCTGAGGCCCCATGTTCACCTCTGAACAACGACACCATCCTGCGTTTCTGTAGCACCTGCAACGTCC
>NW_027599401.1:0-27035 GCF_964194155.1 Cetorhinus maximus
GGAGTGATGAGGGCAGTGGTTTTACGGTGTGGGAGTGGTGTGGGTTTGGCTTTATAGCTGTGGGAGTGGTGGGCGCAGTGGTGTAGCGCTGTGGGAGTGGTGTGGGCTGTGGTGTAGCGCTGCGGGAGTGGTGTGGTCTGTGGTGTAGCGCTGTGGGAGTGGTGTGGGCAGTGGATTAGCTCTGTGGGAGTGGTGTGGGTTTGGCTTTTGAGCCGTGGGAGTGGTGAGTGCAGTGGTGTAGCGCTGTGGGAGAGGTGTGGGTTTGGCTTTACAGCTGTGGGAGTGGTGAGGGCAGTGGTGTAGCGCTGTGGGAGTGGTGTTGGCTGTGGTGTAGCTCTGTGGGAGTGGTTTGGGCAGTGGTGTAGCGCTGTGGGAGTGGTGTGGACAGTGGTGTAGTTTTGTGGGAGTGGTGTGGGCAGTGGTGTAGTGCTGTGGGAGTGCTGTGGGCAGTGGTGTAGCGCTGTGGGAGTGGTGTGGGCAGTGGGCTAGTTCTGTGGAGTGGTGTGAGCAGTGGTGTAGCGCTGTGGGACTGGTGTGGGCAGTGGGCTAGTGCTGTGGTAGTGGTGTTGGCAGTGGTGTAGCGCTGTGGGACTGGTGTGGGCAGTGGGCTTGTGCTGTGGGAGTGGTGTGGTCAGTGGGGTAGCGCTGTGGGAGAGGTGTGGGCAATGGTGTAACGCTGTGGGAGTGTTGTGGGCAGTGGTGTAGTTCTGTGGGAGTCGTGTGGGCAGTGTTGTAGCGCTGTGGGAGTGGTGTGGGCAGTGGTGTAGCGCTGTGGGAGTGGTGTGGGCAGTGGTGTAGTCCTGTGGGAGTGGTGTGGGCAGTGGTGAAGAGCTGTGGCAGTGTTGTGGGCAGTGGTGTAGCGCTGTGGGAGTGGTGCGGGCAGTGGTGTTGCGCTGTGGGAGTGGTGTGGGCTGTGGTGTAGCGCTGTGGGTGTGGTGTGGGCAGTGGTGTTGTGCTGTGGGATAGGTGTGGGCAGTGTTGTAGCGCTGTGGGAGTGTTGTGGGCAGTGGTGTAGCGCTGTGGGAGTGGTGTGGGCAGTGGTGTAGCGCTGTGGGAGTGGTGTGGACAGTGGTGTAGCGCTGTGGGAGTGGTGTGGGCAGTGGTGTAGAGCTGTGGGAGTGGTGTGACTAGTGGTGTAGAGCTATGAGAGTGGTGTGGTCAGCGGTGTAGCGCTGTGGGAGTGGTGTGGGCAGTGGATTAGCGCTGTGGGAGTGGTGTGGGTTTGGCTTTAGAGCTGTGGGAGTGATCAGGGCAGTGGTGTTACGGTGTGGGAGTGGTGTGGGTTTGGCTTTAGAGCTGTGGGAGTGGTGGGGGCAGTGGTGTAGCGCTGTGGGAGTGGTGTGGGCTGTGGTGTAGCGCTGCGGGAGTGGTGTGGTCTGTGGTGTAGCGCTGTGGGAGTGGTGTGGGCAGTGGATTAGCTCTGTGGGAGTGGTGTGGGTTTGGCTTTTGAGCCGTGGGAGTGGTGAGTGCAGTGGTGTAGCGCTGTGGGAGAGGTGTGGGTTTGGCTTTACAGCTGTGGGAGTGGTGAGGGCAGTGGTATAGCGCTGTGGGAGTGGTGTTGGCTGTGGTGTAGCGCTGTGGGAGTGGTGTGGGCTGTGGTGTAGCGCTGTGGGAGTGGTGTGGGCAGTGGTGTAGCGCTGTGGGAGTGGTTTGGGCAGTGGTGTAGCGTTGTGGGAGTGGTGTAGTTTTGTGGGAGTGGTGTGGGCAGTGGTGTAGTGCTGTGGGAGTGCTGTGGGCAGTGGTGTAGCGCTGTGGGAGTGGTGTGGGCAGTGGGCTAGTGCTGTGGGAGTGGTGTGAGCAGTGGTGTAGCGCTGTGGGAGTGGTGTGGGCAGTGGGCTAGTGCTGTGGTAGTGGTGTTGGCAGTGGTGTAGCGCTGTGGGACTGGTGTGGGCAGTGGGCTTGTGCTGTGGGAGTGGTGTGGTCAGTGGGGTAGCGCTGTGGGAGAGGTGTGGGCAATGGTGTAACGCTGTGGGAGTGTTGTGGGCAGTGGTGTAGTTCTGTGGGAGTCGTGTGGGCAGTGTTGTAGCGCTGTGGGAGTGGTGTGGGCAGTGGTGTAGCGATGTGGGAGTGGTGTGGGCAGTGGTGTAGTCCTGTGGGAGTGGTGTGGGCAGTGGTGAAGAGCTGTGGCAGTGTTGTGGGCATTGGTGCAGCGCTGTGGGAGTGGTGCGGGCAGTGGTGTTGCGCTGTGGGAGTGGTGCGGGCAGTGGTCTTGCGCTGTGGGAGTGGTGTGGGCTGTGGTGTAGCGCTGTTGGAGTGGTGTGGGCTGTAGTGTAGCGCTGTGGGAGTGGTGTGGGCAGTGGTGTAGCGCTGTGATTGTGGGGTGGGTTGTGATGTAGTGCTGTGGGATTGGTGTGGGCAGAGGTTTAGAGCTGTGGGAGTGGTGTGGGCAGTTGTGTAGCGCTGTGGGAGTGGTGTGGGTTATGGTGTAGTGCTATGGGAGTGGTGTGGGCAGTGGTGTAGCCCTGGGGGAGTGGTTTGGGCAGTGGTGTAGCGCTGTGGGTGTGGTTTGGGAAATGGTGTAGCACTGTGGGAGAGGTGTGGGCAGTGGTCTAACGCTGTGGGAGTGGTGTGGGCAGTGGTGTTGCGCTGTGGGAGTGGTGTGGGCAGTGGTGTAGTTCTGTGGGAGTGGTGTGGGCATTGGTGTAGTGCTGTGGGTGTGGTGTGGACAGTGGTGTAGCGCTGTGGGAGTGGTGTGGGCAGTGGTTTAACGCTGTGGGAGTGGTGTGGGGTGTGGAGTAGCGCTGTGGGAGTGGTGTGGGTAGTGGTGTAGCGCTGCGGGAGTGTTGTGAGCAGTGGTGTAGCGCTGTGGGAGTGGTGTGGGGTGTGTTGAAGCGCAGTGGGAATGGTGTGGGTAGTTGTGTAGCGCTGTGGGAGTGGTGTGGGCAGTGGTGTAGTGCTGTGGGAGTGGTGTGGGCTGTGGAGTAGCGCTGTGGGAGTATTGTGGGCAGTGGTGTAGTGCTGTGGGAGTGTTGTGGGAAGTGGTGTAGCGCTGTGGGAGTGGTGTGGGCAGTGGTGTAGCGCTGTGGGAGTGGTGAGGGCAGTGGTGTAGTGCTGTGGGAGTGGTGTGGGCAGTGGTGTAGCGCTATGGTAGTGGTGTGTGCAGTGGTGTAGCGATGTGGGAGTGGTCTGGGCAGTGGTGTGTCTCTGTGGGAGTGGTGTGGGCAGTGGTGTAGCGCAGTGCTAGTGGTGAGGGCAGTGGTGTAGCGCTGTGGGTGTGGTGTGGGCAGTGGTGTTGTGCTGTGGGATAGGTGTGGGCAGTGTTGTAGCGCTGTGGGAGTGGTGTGGGCAGTGGTGTAGCGCTGTGGGATTGGTGTGGGCAGTGGTGTAGCGCTGTGGGAGTGGTGTGGACAGTGGTGTAGCGCTGTGGGAGTGGTGTGGGCAGTGGTGTAGAGCTGTGGGAGTGGTGTGACTAGTAGTGTAGAGCTATGAGAGTGGTGTGGTCAGCGGTGTAGCGCTGTGGGAGTGGTGTGGGCAGTGGATTAGCGCTGTGGGAGTGGTGTGGGTTTGGCTTTAGAGCTGTGGGAGTGATGAGGGCAGTGGTGTTACGGTGTGGGAGTGGTGTGGGTTTGGCTTTATAGCTGTGGGAGTGGTGGGGGCAGTGATGTAGCGCTGTGGGAGTGGTGTGGGCTGTGGTGTAGCGCTGCGGGAGTGGTGTGGTCTGTGGTGTAGCGCTGTGGGAGTGGTGTGGGCAGTGGATTAGCTCTGTGGGAGTGGTGTGGGTTTGGCTTTTGAGCCGTGGGAGTGGTGAGTGCAGTGGTGTGGCGCTGTGGGAGAGGTGTGGGTTTGGCTTTACAGCTGTGGGAGTGGTGAGAGCAGTGGTGTAGCGCTGTGGGAGTGGTGTTGGCTGTGGTGTAGCGCTGTGGGAGTGGTGTGGGCTGTGGTGTAGCGCTGTGGGAGTGGTGTGGGCAGTGGTGTAGCGCTGTGGGAGTGGTTTGGGCAGTGGTGTAGCGCTGTGGGAGTGGTGTGGACAGTAGTGTAGTTTTGTGGGAGTGGTGTGGGCAGTGGTGTAGTGCTGTGGGAGTGCTGTGGGCAGTGGTGTAGCGCTGTGGGAGTGGTGTGGGCAGTGGGCTAGTGCTGTGGGAGTGGTGTGAGCAGTGGTGTAGCGCTGTGGGAGTGGTGTGGGCAGTGGGATAGTGCTGTGGTAGTGGTGTTGGCAGTGGTGTAGCGCTGTGGGACTGGTGTGGGCAGTGGGCTTGTGCTGTGGGAGTGGTGTGGTCAGTGGGGTAGCGCTGTGGGTGTGGTGTGGGCAGTGGTGTTGTGCTGTGGGATAGGTGTGGGCAGTGTTGTAGCGCTGTGGGAGTGTTGTGGGCAGTGGTGTAGCGCTGTGGGAGTGGTGTGGGCAGTGGTGTAGAGCTGTGGGAGTGGTGTGACTAGTGGTGTAGAGCTATGAGAGTGGTGTGGTCAGCGGTGTAGCGCTGTGGGAGTGGTGTGGGCAGTGGATTAGCGCTGTGGGTGTGGTGTGGGTTTGGCTTTAGAGCTGTGGGAGTGATGAGGGCAGTGGTGTTACGGTGTGGGAGTGGAGTGGGTTTGGCTTTATAGCTGTGGGAGTGGTGGGGGCAGTGGTGTAGCGCTGTGGGAGTGGTGTGGGCTGTGGTGTAGCGCTGCGGGAGTGGTGTGGTCTGTGGTGTAGCGCTGTGGGAGTGGTGTGGGCAGTGGATTAGCTCTGTGGGAGTGGTGTGGGTTTGGCTTTTGAGCCGTGGGAGTGGTGAGTGCAGTGGTGTAGCGCTGTGGGAGAGGTGTGGGTTTGATTTACAGCTGTGGGAGTGGTGAGGGCAGTGGTGTAGCGCTGTGGGAGTGGTGTTGGCTGTGGTGTAGCGCTGTGGGAGTGGTGTGGGCTGTGGTGTAGCGCTGTGGGAGTGGTGTGGGCAGTGGTGTAGCGCTGTGGGAGTGGTTTGGGCAGTGGTGTAGCGTTGTGGGAGTGGTGTGGACAGTGGTGTAGTTTTGTGGGAGTGGTGTGGGCAGTGGTGTAGTGCTGTGGGAGTGCTGTGGGCAGTGGTGTAGCGCTGTGGGAGTGGTGTGGGCAGTGGGCTAGTGCTGTGGGAGTGGTGTGAGCAGTGGTGTAGCACTGTGGGAGTGGTGTGTGCAGTGGGCTAGTGCTGTGGTAATGGTGTTGGCAGTGGTGTAGCGCTGTGGGACTGGTGTGGGCAGTGGGCTTGTGCTGTGGGAGTGGTGTGGTCAGTGGGGTAGTGCTGTGGGAGAGGTGTGGGCAATGGTGTAACGCTGTGGGAGTGTTGTGGGCAGTGGTGTAGTTCTGTGGGAGTCGTGTGGGCAGTGTTGTAGCGCTGTGGGAGTGGTGTGGGCAGTGGCGTAGCGCTGTGGGAGTGGTGTGGGCAGTGGTGTAGTCCCGTGGGTGTGGTGTGGGCAGTGGTGAAGAGCTGTGGCAGTGTTGTGGGCAGTGGTGTAGCGCTGTGGGAGTGGTGCGGGCAGTGGTGTTGCGCTGTGGGAGTGTTGCGGGCAGTGGTCTTGCGCTGTGGGAGTGGTGTGGGCTGTGGTGTAGCGCTGTTGGAGCGTTGTGGGCTGTAGTGTAGCGCTGTGGGAGTGGTGTGGGCAGTGGTGTAGCGCTGTGATTGTGGGGTGGGTTGTGATGTAGTGCTGTGGGAGTGGTGTGGGCAGTGGTGTAGCGCTGTGGGAGTGGTGTGGGTTGTGGTATAGTGCTGTGGGAGTGGTGTGGGTTGTGATGTAGCGCTGTGGGAGTGGTGTGGGCAGTCGTGTAGCGCTGTGGGAGTGGTGTGGGTTGTGCTGTAGCGCAGTGGGAGTTGTGTGGGCAGTGGTGTAGCGCTGTGGGAGTGGTGTGGGCAGTGGTGTGGCGCTGTGGGATTTGTGTGGGCAGTGGTGTAGCGCTGTTGGAGTGGTGTGGGCAGTGGTCTAGCACTGTGGGAGTGGTGTGAGCAGTGGTGTAGCGCTGTGGGAGTGGTGTGGATTGTTATGTAGGGCTGTGGGAGTGGTGTGGGCAGTGGTGTAGCGCTGTGGGAGTGGTGTGGGTTGTGGTGTAGTGCTGTGGGTGTGGTGTGGGTTGTGATGTAGCTCTGTGGGAGTGGTGTGGGCAGTCGTGTAGCGCTGTGGGAGTGGTGTGGGTTGTGCTGTAGCGCAGTGGGAGTTGTGTGGGCAGTGGTGTAGCGCTGTGGGAGTGGTGTGGGCAGTGGTGTGGCGCTGTGGGAGTTGTGTGGGCAGTGGTGTAGCGCTGTTGGAGTGGAGTGGGCAGTGGTGTAGCACTGTGGGAGTGGTGTGAGCAGTGGTGTAGCGCTGTGGGAGTGGTGTGGATTGTTATGTAGGGCTGTGGGAGTGGTGTGGGCTGTGTTGTAGCGCTGTGGGTGTGGTGTGGGTTGTCATGTAGCGCTGTGGGAGTGGTGTGGGCAGTGGAGTAGCTCTGTGGGAGTGGTGTGGCTTGTGGTGTAGCGCTGTCGGAGTGGTGTGGACAGTGGTGCAGTGCTGTGGGAGTGGTGTGGGCAGTGGTGTAACGCTGTGGGATTGCTTTGGGAGTGGTGTGGGGTGTGGTGTAGTGCTGTGGGAGTGGTGTGGGCAGTGGGGTAGCGCTGTGGGAGTGGTGTGGGCAGTGGTGTTGTGCTGTGGGATTGGTGTGGGCAGAGGTGTACAGCTGTGGGAGTGGTGTGGGCAGTTGTGTAGCGCTGTGGGAGTGGTGTGGGTTATGGTGTAGTGCTATGGGAGTGGTGTGGGCAGTGGTGTAGCCCTGGGGGAGTGGTTTGGGCAGTGGTGTAGCGCTGTGGGTGTGGTTTGGGAAATGGTGTAGCACTGTGGGAGAGGTGTGGGCAGTGGTCTAACGCTGTGGGAGTGGTGTGGGCAGTGGTGTAGCGCTGTGGGAGTGGTGTGGGCAGTGGTGTAGCGCTGTGGGAGTGGTGTGGGCATTGGTGTAGTGCTGTGGGTGTGGTGTGGACAGTGGTGTAGCGCTGTGCGATTGTTGTGGGCAGTGGTTTAACGCTGTGGGAGTGGTGTGGGGTGTGGAGTAGCGCTGTGGGAGTGGTGTGGGTAGTGGTGTAGCGCTGCGGGAGTGTTGTGAGCAGTGGTGTAGCGCTGTGGGAGTGGTGTGGGGTGTGTTGAAGCGCAGTGGGAATGGTGTGGGTAGTTGTGTAGCGCTGTGGGAGTGGTGTGGGCAGTGGTGTACTGCTGTGGGAGTGGTGTGGGCTGTGGAGTAGCGCTGTGGGAGTATTGTGGGCAGTGGTGTAGTGCTGTGGGAGTGTTGTGGGAAGTGGTGTGGCGCTGTGGGAGTGGTGTGGGCAGTGGTGTAGCGCTGTGGGAGTGGTGAGGGCAGTGGTGTAGCGCTGTGGGAGTGGTGTGGGCAGTGGTGTAGCGCTGTGGGAGAGGTGTGGGCAGTGGTGTAGCGCTGTGGGAGTGGTGTGGGCAGTGGTGTAGCGCTATGGTAGTGGTGTGTGCAGTGGTGTAGCGATGTGGGAGTGGCCTGGGCAGTGGTGTGTCTCTGTGGGAGTGGTGTGGGCAGTGGTGTAGCGCAGTGCTAGTGGTGTGGGCAGTGGTGTAGCGCTGTGGGAGTGGTGTGGACAGTGGTGTAGCGCTGTGGGAGTGGTGTGGGCAGTGGTGTAGAGCTGTGGGAGTGGTGTGACTAGTAGTGTAGAGCTATGAGAGTGGTGTGGTCAGCGGTGTAGCGCTGTGGGAGTGGTGTGGGCAGTGGATTAGCGCTGTGGGAGTGGTGTGGGTTTGGCTTTAGAGCTGTGGGAGTGATGAGGGCAGTGGTTTTACGGTGTGGGAGTGGTGTGGGTTTGGCTTTATAGCTGTGGGAGTGGTGGGCGCAGTGGTGTAGCGCTGTGGGAGTGGTGTGGGCTGTGGTGTAGCGCTGCGGGAGTGGTGTGGTCTGTGGTGTAGCGCTGTGGGAGTGGTGTGGGCAGTGGATTAGCTCTGTGGGAGTGGTGTGGGTTTGGCTTTTGAGCCGTGGGAGTGGTGAGTGCAGTGGTGTAGCGCTGTGGGAGAGGTGTGGGTTTGGCTTTACAGCTGTGGGAGTGGTGAGGGCAGTGGTGTAGCGCTGTGGGAGTGGTGTTGGCTGTGGTGTAGCTCTGTGGGAGTGGTTTGGGCAGTGGTGTAGCGCTGTGGGAGTGGTGTGGACAGTGGTGTAGTTTTGTGGGAGTGGTGTGGGCAGTGGTGTAGTGCTGTGGGAGTGCTGTGGGCAGTGGTGTAGCGCTGTGGGAGTGGTGTGGGCAGTGGGCTAGTTCTGTGGGAGTGGTGTGAGCAGTGGTGTAGCGCTGTGGGACTGGTGTGGGCAGTGGGCTAGTGCTGTGGTAGTGGTGTTGGCAGTGGTGTAGCGCTGTGGGACTGGTGTGGGCAGTGGGCTTGTGCTGTGGGAGTGGTGTGGTCAGTGGGGTAGCGCTGTGGGAGAGGTGTGGGCAATGGTGTAACGCTGTGGGAGTGTTGTGGGCAGTGGTGTAGTTCTGTGGGAGTCGTGTGGGCAGTGTTGTAGCGCTGTGGGAGTGGTGTGGGCAGTGGTGTAGCGCTGTGGGAGTGGTGTGGGCAGTGGTGTAGTCCTGTGGGAGTGGTGTGGGCAGTGGTGAAGAGCTGTGGCAGTGTTGTGGGCAGTGGTGTAGCGCTGTGGGAGTGGTGCGGGCAGTGGTGTTGCGCTGTGGGAGTGGTGTGGGCTGTGGTGTAGCGCTGTGGGTGTGGTGTGGGCAGTGGTGTTGTGCTGTGGGATAGGTGTGGGCAGTGTTGTAGCGCTGTGGGAGTGTTGTGGGCAGTGGTGTAGCGCTGTGGGAGTGGTGTGGGCAGTGGTGTAGCGCTGTGGGAGTGGTGTGGACAGTGGTGTAGCGCTGTGGGAGTGGTGTGGGCAGTGGTGTAGAGCTGTGGGAGTGGTGTGACTAGTGGTGTAGAGCTATGAGAGTGGTGTGGTCAGCGGTGTAGCGCTGTGGGAGTGGTGTGGGCAGTGGATTAGCGCTGTGGGAGTGGTGTGGGTTTGGCTTTAGAGCTGTGGGAGTGATCAGGGCAGTGGTGTTACGGTGTGGGAGTGGTGTGGGTTTGGCTTTAGAGCTGTGGGAGTGGTGGGGGCAGTGGTGTAGCGCTGTGGGAGTGGTGTGGGCTGTGGTGTAGCGCTGCGGGAGTGGTGTGGTCTGTGGTGTAGCGCTGTGGGAGTGGTGTGGGCAGTGGATTAGCTCTGTGGGAGTGGTGTGGGTTTGGCTTTTGAGCCGTGGGAGTGGTGAGTGCAGTGGTGTAGCGCTGTGGGAGAGGTGTGGGTTTGGCTTTACAGCTGTGGGAGTGGTGAGGGCAGTGGTATAGCGCTGTGGGAGTGGTGTTGGCTGTGGTGTAGCGCTGTGGGAGTGGTGTGGGCTGTGGTGTAGCGCTGTGGGAGTGGTGTGGGCAGTGGTGTAGCGCTGTGGGAGTGGTTTGGGCAGTGGTGTAGCGTTGTGGGAGTGGTGTAGTTTTGTGGGAGTGGTGTGGGCAGTGGTGTAGTGCTGTGGGAGTGCTGTGGGCAGTGGTGTAGCGCTGTGGGAGTGGTGTGGGCAGTGGGCTAGTGCTGTGGGAGTGGTGTGAGCAGTGGTGTAGCGCTGTGGGAGTGGTGTGGGCAGTGGGCTAGTGCTGTGGTAGTGGTGTTGGCAGTGGTGTAGCGCTGTGGGACTGGTGTGGGCAGTGGGCTTGTGCTGTGGGAGTGGTGTGGTCAGTGGGGTAGCGCTGTGGGAGAGGTGTGGGCAATGGTGTAACGCTGTGGGAGTGTTGTGGGCAGTGGTGTAGTTCTGTGGGAGTCGTGTGGGCAGTGTTGTAGCGCTGTGGGAGTGGTGTGGGCAGTGGTGTAGCGATGTGGGAGTGGTGTGGGCAGTGGTGTAGTCCTGTGGGAGTGGTGTGGGCAGTGGTGAAGAGCTGTGGCAGTGTTGTGGGCATTGGTGCAGCGCTGTGGGAGTGGTGCGGGCAGTGGTGTTGCGCTGTGGGAGTGGTGCGGGCAGTGGTCTTGCGCTGTGGGAGTGGTGTGGGCTGTGGTGTAGCGCTGTTGGAGTGGTGTGGGCTGTAGTGTAGCGCTGTGGGAGTGGTGTGGGCAGTGGTGTAGCGCTGTGATTGTGGGGTGGGTTGTGATGTAGTGCTGTGGGAGTGGTGTGGGCAGTGGTGTAGCGCTGTGGGAGTGGTGTGGGTTGTGGTGTAGTGCTGTGGGAGTGGTGTGGGTTGTGATGTAGCGCTGTGGGAGTGGTGTGGGCAGTCGTGTAGCGCTGTGGGAGTGGTGTGGGTTGTGCTGTAGCGCAGTGGGAGTTGTGTGGGCAGTGGTGTAGCGCTGTGGGAGTGGTGTGGGCAGTTGTGTGGCGCTGTGGGAGTTGTGTGGGCAGTGGTGTAGCGCTGTTGGAGTGGTGTGGGCAGTGGTGTAGCACTGTGGGAGTGGTGTGAGCAGTGGTGTAGCGCTGTGGGAGTGGTGTGGATTGTTATGTAGGGCTGTGGGAGTGGTGTGGGCTGTGTTGTAGCGCTGTGGGTGTGGTGTGGGTTGTCATGTAGCGCTGTGGGAGTGGTGTGGGCAGTGGAGTAGCTCTGTGGGAGTGGTGTGGCTTGTGGTGTAGCGCTGTCGGAGTGGTGTGGACAGTGGTGCAGTGCTGTGGGAGTGGTGTGGGCAGTGGTGTAACGCTGTGGGATTGCTGTGGGAGTGGTGTGGGGTGTGGTGTAGTGCTGTGGGAGTGGTGTGGGCAGTGGGGTAGCGCTGTGCGAGTGGTGTGGGCAGTGGTGTTGTGCTGTGGGATTGGTGTGGGCAGAGGTGTACAGCTGTGGGAGTGGTGTGGGCAGTTGTGTAGCGCTGTGGGAGTGGTGTGGGTTATGGTGTAGTGCTATGGGAGTGGTGTGGGCAGTGGTGTAGCCCTGGGGGAGTGGTTTGGGCAGTGGTGTAGCGCTGTGGGTGTGGTTTGGGAAATGGTGTAGCACTGTGGGAGAGGTGTGGGCAGTGGTGTAACGCTGTGGGAGTGGTGTGGGCAGTGGTGTAGCGCTGTGGGAATGTTGTGGGCAGTGGTGTAGCGCTGTGGGAGTGGTGTGGGCATTGGTGTAGTGCTGTGGGTGTGGTGTGGGCAGTGGTGTAGCGCTGTGGGAGTGGTGTGGGCAGTGGTGTAGTGCTGTGCGAGTGGTGTGTGCAGTGGTGTAGCGCAGTGGGAGTGGAGTGGGCAGTATTGTAGCGCTGTGGGAGTGGAGTGGGCAGTGGTTTAACGCTGTGGGAGTGGTGTGGGGTGTGGAGTAGCGCTGTGGGAGTGGTGTGTGTAGTGGTGTAGCTCTGCGGGAGTGGTGTGGGGTGTTTTTTTAGCGCTGTGGGAGTGGTGTGGGTAGTGGTGTAGCGCTGCGGGAGTGTTGTGAGCAGTGGTGTAGCGCTGTGGGAGTGGTGTGGGGTGTGTTGTAGCGCAGTGGGAATGGTGTGGGTAGTGGTGTAGAGCTGTGGGAGTGTTGTGGGCAGTGGTGTAGTGCTGTGGGAGTGGTGTGGGCTGTGGAGTAGCGCTGTGGGAGTATTGTGGGCAGTGGTGTACTGCTGTGGGAGTGTTGTGGGCAGTGGTGTAGCGCTGTGGGAGTGGTGAGGGCAGTGGTGTAGCGCTGTGGGAGTGGTGAGGGCAGTGGTGTAGTGCTGTGGGAGTGGTGTGGGCAGTGGTGTAGCGCTATGGTAGTGGTGTGTGCAGTGGTGTAGCGATGTGGGAGTGGTCTGGGCAGTGGTGTGTCTCTGTGGGAGTGGTGCGGGCAGTGGTGTAGCGCTGTGGGTGTGGAGTGGGCAGTGGTGTAGTGCTGTGCGAGTGGTGTGGGCAGTGGGCTAGTGCTGTGGGAGTGGTGTTGGCAGTGGTGTAGCGCTGTGGGACTGGTGTGGGCAGTGGACTTGTGCTGTGGGAGTGGTGAGGTCAGTGGGGTAGCGCTGTGGGAGAGGTGTGGGCAATGGTGTAACGCTGTGGGAGTTTTGTGGGCAGTGGTGTAGTTCTGTGGGAGTGTTGTGGGCAGTGGTGTTGTCCTGTGGGAGTGGTGTGGGCAGTCGTGAAGAGCTGTGGCAGTGTTGTGGGCAGTGGTGTAGCGCTGTGGGAGTGGTGCGGGCAGTGGTGTTGCGCTGTGGGAGTGGTGTGGGCTGTGGTGTAGCGCTGTTGGAGTGGTGTGGGCTGTAGTGTAGCGCTGTGGGAGTGGTGTGGGCAGTGGTGTAGCGCTGTGAGTGTGGGGTGGGTTGTGATGTAGCGCTGTGGGAGTGGTGTGGGCAGTGGTGTAGCGCTGTGGGAGTGGTGTGGGTTGTGGTGTAGTGCTGTGGGAGTGGTGTTGGTTGTGGTGTAGTACTGTGGGAATGGTGTGGGCAGTGGTGTAGCGCTGTGGGAGTGGTGTGGGTTGTGCTGTAGCGCAGTGGGAGTTATGTGGGCAGTGGTGTAGCGCTGTGGGAGTGGTGTGGGCAGTGGTGTGGCGCTGTGGGAGTTGTGTGGGCAGTGGTGTAGCGCTGTTGGAGTGGTGTGGGCAGTGGTGTAGCACTGTGGGAGTGGTGTGAGCAGTGGTGTAGCGCTGTGAGAGTGGTGTGGATTGTTATGTAGGGCTGTGGGAGTGGTGTGGGCTGTGTTGTAGCGCTGTGGGTGTGGTGTGGGTTGTCATGTAGCGCTGTGGGAGTGGTGTGGGCAGTGGTGTAGCTCTGTGGGTGTGGTGTGGCTTGTGGTGTAGCGCTGTCGGAGTGGTGTGGACAGTGGTGCAGTGCTGTGGGAGTGGTGTGGGCAGTGGTGTAACGCTGTGGGATTGCTGTGGGAGTGGTGTGGGGTGTGGCGTAGTGCTGTGGGAGTGGTGTGGGCAGTGGGGTAGCGCTGTGGGAGTGGTGTGGGCAGTGGTTTTGTGCTGTGGGATTGGTGTGGGCAGAGGTGTAGAGCTGTGGGAGTGGTGTTGGCAGTTGTGTAGCGCTGTGGGAGTGGTGTGGGTTATGGTGTAGTGCTATGGGAGTGGTGTGGGCAGTGGTGTAGCCCTGGGGGAGTGGTTTGGGCAGTGGTGTAGCGCTGTGGGTGTGGTTTGGGAAATGGTGTAGCACTGTGGGAGAGGTGTGGGCAGTGGTGTAACGCTGTGGGAGTGGTGTGGGCAGTGGTGTAGCGCTGTGGGAGTGGTGTGGGCATTGGTGTAGTGCTGTGGGTGTGGTGTGGGCAGTGGTGTAGCGCTGTGGGAGAGGTGTGGGTTTGGCTTTACAGCTGTGGGAGTGGTGAGTGCAGAGGTGTAGCGCTGTGTGAGTGGTGTGGGCTGTGTTGTAGCGCTGTGGGAGTGGTGTGGGCTGTGGTGTAGCGCTGTGGGAGTGGTGTGGGCAGTGGTGTAGCGCTGTGGGAGTGGTGTGGGCAGTGGTGTAGCGCTGTGGGAGTGGTGTGGGCAGTGGTGTAGTTTTGTGGGAGTGGTGTGGGCAGTGGTGTAGTGCTGTGGGAGTGGTGTGGGCAGTGGGCTAATGCTGTGGGAGTGGTGTGAGCAGTGGTGTAGAGCTGTGGGAGTGGTGTGGGCAGTGGGCTAGTGCTGTGGTAGTGGTGTGGGCAGTGGTGTAGCGCTGTGGGACTGGTGTGGGCAGTGGGCTTGTGCTGTGGGAGTGGTGTGGGCAGTGGTGTAGCACTGTGGGAGTGGTGTGAGCAGTGGTGTAGCGCTGTGGGAGTGGTGTGGATTGTTATGTAGGGCTGTGGGAGTGGTGTGGGCTGTGTTGTAGCGCTGTGGGTGTGGTGTGGGTTGTCATGTAGCGCTGTGGGAGTGGTGTGGGCAGTGGTGTAGCTCTGTGGGATTGGTGTGGCTTGTGGTGTAACGCTGTCGGAGTGGTGTGGACAGTGGTGCAGTGCTGTGGGAGTGGTGTGGGCAGTGGTGTAACGCTGTGGGATTGCTGTGGGAGTGGTGTGGGGTGTGGTGTAGTGCTGTGGGAGTGGTGTGGGCAGTGGGGTAGCGCTGTGGGAGTGGTGTGGGCAGTGGTGTTGTGCTGTGGGATTGGTGTGGGCAGAGGTGTAGAGCTGTGGGAGTGGTGTTGGCAGTTGTGTAGCGCTGTGGGAGTGGTGTGGTTTATGGTGTAGTGCTTTGGGAGTGGTGTGGGCAGTGGTGTAGCCCTGTGGGTGTGGTTTGGGAAATGGTGTAGCACTGTGGGAGAGGTGTGGGCAGTGGTGTAACGCTGTGGGAGTGGTGTGGGCAGTGGTGTAGCGCTGTGGGAGTGGTGTGGGCAGTGGTGTAGCGCTGTGGGAGTGGTGTGGGCATTGGTGTAGTGCTGTGGGTGTGGTGTGGGCAGTGGTGTAGCGCTGTGGGAGAGGTGTGGGTTTGGCTTTACAGCTGTGGGAGTGGTGAGTGCAGAGCTGTAGCGCTGTGGGAGTGGTGTGGGCTGTGGTGTAGCGCTGTGGGAGTGTTGTGGGCTGTGGTGTAGCGCTGTGGGAGTGGTGTGGGCAGTGGTGTAGCGCTGTGGGAGTGGTGTGGGCAGTGGTGTAGCGCTGTGGGAGTGGTGTGGGCAGTGGTGTAGTTTTGTGGGAGTGGTGTGGGCAGTGGTGTAGTGCTGTGGGAGTGGTGTGGGCAGTGGGCCAGTGCTGTGGGAGTGGTGTGAGCAGTGGTGTAGCGCTGTGGGAGTGGTGTGGGCAGTGGGCTAGTGCTGTGGTAGTGGTGTGGGCAGTGGTGTAGCGCTGTGGGACTGGTGTGGGCAGTGGGCTTGTGCTGTGGGAGTGGTGTGGTCAGTGGGGTAGCGCTGTGGGAGAGGTGTGGGCAATGGTGTAACGCTGTGGGAGTGTTGTGGGCAGTGGTGTAGTTCTGTGGGAGTCGTGTGGGCAGTGTTGTAGCGCTGTGGGAGTGGTGTGGGCAGTGGTGTTGAGCTGTGGGAGTGTTGTGGGCAGTGGTGTAGTCCTGTGGGAGTGGTGTGGGCAGTGGTGAAGAGCTGTGGGAGTGGTGCGGGCAGTGGTGTAGCGCTGTGGGATTGGTGTGGGTTTGGCTTCAGAGCTGTGGGAGCGGTGAGGGCAGTGGTGTAGCGCTGTGGGAGTGGTGTGGGCTGTGGTGTAGCGCTGTTGGAGTGGTGTGGGCTGTAGTGTAGCGCTGTGGGAGTGGTGTGGGCAGTGGTGTAGCGCTGTGAGTGTGGGGTGGGTTGTGATGTAGCGCTGTGGGAGTGGTGTGGGCAGTGGTGTAGCGCTGTGGGAGTGGTGTGGGTTGTGGTGTAGTGCTGTGGGAGTGGTGTGGGTTGTGATGTAGCGCTGTGGGAGTGGTGTGGGCAGTGGTGTAGCGCTGTGGGAGTGGTGTGGGTTGTGCTGTAGCGCAGTGGGAGTTGTGTGGGCAGTGGTGTAGCGCTGTGGGAGTGGTGTGGGCAGTGGTGTGGCGCTGTGGGAGTTGTGTGGGCAGTGGTGTAGCGCTGTTGGAGTGGTGTGAGCAGTGGTGTAGCGCTGTGGGAGTGGTGTGGGTTGTGCTGTAGCGCAGTGGGAGTTGTGTGGGCAGTGGTGTAGCGCTGTGGGAGTGGTGTGGGTTGTGCTGTAGCGCAGTGGGAGTTGAGTGGGCAGTGGTGTAGCGCTGTGGGAGTGGTGTGGGCAGTGGTGTGGCGCTGTGGGAGATGTGTGGGCAGTGGTGTAGCGCTGTTGGAGTGGTGTGAGCAGTGGTGTAGCGCTGTGGGAGTGGTGTGGATTGTTATGTAGGGCTGTGGGAGTGGTGTGAGCAGTGGTGTAGCGCTGTGGGAGTGGTGTGGGCAGTGGGCTAGTGCTGTGGTAGTGGTGTGGGCAGTGGTGTAGCGCTGTGGGACTGGTGTGGGCAGTGGGCTAGTGCTGTGGTAGTGGTGTGGTCAGTGGGGTAGCGCTGTGGGAGAGGTGTGGGCAATGGTGTAACGCTGTGGGAGTGTTGTGGGCAGTGGTGTAGTTCTGTGGAAGTCGTGTGGGCAGTGTTGTAGCGCTGTGGGAGTGGTGTGGGCAGTGGTGTAGCGCTGTGGGAGTGGTGTGGGCAGTGGTGTAGTCCTGTGGGAGTGGTGTGGGCAGTGGTGAAGAGATGTGGCAGTGTTGTGGGCAGTGGTGTAGCGCTGTGGGAGTGGTGCGGGCAGTGGTGTTGAGCTGTGGGAGTGGTGCGGGCAGTGGTCTTGCGCTGTGGGAGTGGTGTGGGCTGTGGTGTAGCGCTGTTGGAGTGGTGTGGGCTGTAGTGTAGCGCTGTGGGAGTGGTGTGGGCAGTGGTGCAGCGCTGTGATTGTGGGGTGGGTTGTGATGTAGTGCTGTGGGAGTGGTGTGGGCAGTGGTGTAGCGCTGTGGGAGTGGTGTGGGTTGTGGTGTAGTGCTGTGGGAGTGGTGTGGGTTGTGATGTAGCGCTGTGGGAGTGGTGTGGGCAGTCGTGTAGCGCTGTGGGAGTGGTGTGGGTTGTGCTGTAGCGCAGTGGGAGTTGTGTGGGCAGTGGTGTAGCGCTTTGGGAGTGGTGTGGGCAGTGGTGTGGCGCTGTGGGAGTTGTGTGGGCAGTGGTGTAGCGCTGTTGGAGTGGTGTGGGCAGTGGTGTAGCACTGTGGGAGTGGTGTGAGCAGTGGTGTAGCGCTGTGGGTGTGGTGTGGGTTGTCATGTAGCGCTGTGGGAGTGGTGTGGGCAGTGGAGTAGCTCTGTGGGAGTGGTGTGGCTTGTGGTGTAGCTCTGTCGGAGTGGTGTGGACAGTGGTGCAGTGCTGTGGGAGTGGTGTGGGCATTGGTGTAACGCTGTGGGGTTGCTGTGGGAGTGGTGTGGGGTGTGGTGTAGTGCTGTGGGAGTGGTGTGGGCAGTGGGGTAGCGCTGTGGGAGTGGTGTGGGCAGTGGTGTTGTGCTGTGGGATTGGTGTGGGCAGAGGTGTACAGCTGTGGGAGTGGTGTGGGCAGTTGTGTAGCGCTGTGGGAGTGGTGTGGGTTATGGTGTAGTGCTATGGGAGTGGTGTGGGCAGTGGTGTAGCCCTGGGGGAGTGGTTTGGGCAGTGGTGTAGCGCTGTGGGTGTGGTTTGGGAAATGGTGTAGCACTGTGGGAGAGGTGTGGGCAGTTGTGTAACGCTGTGGGAGTGGTGTGGGCAGTGGTGTAGCGCTGTGGGAATGTTGTGGGCAGTGGTGTAGCGCTGTGGGAGTGGTGTGGGCATTGGTGTAGTGCTGTGGGTGTGGTGTGGGCAGTGGTGTAGCGCTGTGGGAGTGGTGTGGGCAGTGGTGTAGTGCTGTGCGAGTGGTGTGTGCAGTGGTGTAGCGCAGTGGGAGTGGAGTGGGCAGTATTGTAGCGCTGTGGGAGTGGAGTGGGCAGTGGTTTAACGCTGTGGGAGTGGTGTGGGGTGTGGAGTAGCGCAGTGGGAGTGGTGTGTGTAGTGGTGTAGCTCTGCGGGAGTGGTGTGGGGTGTTTTTTAGCGCTGTGGGAGTGGTGTGGGTAGTGGTGTAGCGCTGCGGGAGTGTTGTGAGCAGTGGTGTAGCGCTGTGGGAGTGGTGTGGGGTGTGTTGTAGCGCAGTGGGAATGGTGTGGGTAGTGGTGTAGAGCTGTGGGAGTGTTGTGGGCAGTGGTGTAGTGCTGTGGAGTGGTGTGGGCTGTGGAGTAGCGCTGTGGGAGTATTGTGGTCAGTGGTGTAGTGCTGTGGGAGTGTTGTGGGCAGTGGTGTAGCGCTGTGGGAGTGGTGAGGGCAGTGGTGTAGCGCTGTGGGAGTGGTGAGGGCAGTGGTGTAGTGCTGTGGGAGTGGTGTGGGCAGTGGTGTAGCGCTATGGTAGTGGTGTGTGCAGTGGTGTAGCGATGTGGGAGTGGTCTGGGCAGTGGTGTGTCTCTGTGGGAGTGGTGCGGGCAGTGGTGTAGCGCTGTGGGTGTGGAGTGGGCAGTGGTGTAGTGCTGTGCGAGTGGTGTGGGCAGTGGGCTAGTGCTGTGGGAGTGGTGTTGGCAGTGGTGTAGCGCTGTGGGACTGGTGTGGGCAGTGGACTTGTGCTGTGGGAGTGGTGTGGTCAGTGGGGTAGCGCTGTGGGAGAGGTGTGGGCAATGGTGTAACGCTGTGGGAGAGTTGTGGGCAGTGGTGTAGTTCTGTGGGAGTGTTGTGGGCAGTGGTGTAGTCCTGTGGGAGTGGTGTGGGCAGTCGTGAAGAGCTGTGGCAGTGTTGTGGGCAGTGGTGTAGCGCTGTGGGAGTGGTGCGGGCAGTGGTGTTGCGCTGTGGGAGTGGTGTGGGCTGTGGTGTAGCGCTGTTGGAGTGGTGTGGGCTGTAGTGTAGCGCTGTGGGAGTGGTGTGGGCAGTGGTGTAGCGCTGTGAGTGTGGGGTGGGTTGTGATGTAGCGCTGTGGGAGTGGTGTGGGCAGTGGTGTAGCGCTGTGGGAGTGGTGTGGGTTGTGGTGTAGTGCTGTGGGAGTGGTGTTGGTTGTGGTGTAGTACTGTGGGAATGGTGTGGGCAGTGGTGTAGCGCTGTGGGAGTGGTGTGGGTTGTGCTGTAGCGCAGTGGGAGTTGTGTGGGCAGTGGTGTAGCGCTGTGGGAGTGGTGTGGGCAGTGGTGTGGCGCTGTGGGAGTTGTGTGGGCAGTGGTGTAGCGCTGTTGGAGTGGTGTGGGCAGTGGTGTAGCACTGTGGGAGTGGTGTGAGCAGTGGTGTAGCGCTGTGGGAGTGGTGTGGATTGTTATGTAGGGCTGTGGGAGTGGTGTGGGCTGTGTTGTAGCGCTGTGGGTGTGGTGTGGGTTGTCATGTAGCGCTGTGGGAGTGGTGTGGGCAGTGGTGTAGCTCTGTGGGAGTGGTGTGGCTTGTGGTGTAGCGCTGTCGGAGTGGTGTGGACAGTGGTGCAGTGCTGTGGGAGTGGTGTGGGCAGTGGTGTAACGCTGTGGGATTGCTGTGGGAGTGGTGTGGGGTGTGGTGTAGCCCTGGGGGAGTGGTTTGGGCAGTGGTGTAGCGCTGTGGGTGTGGTGTGGGAAATGGTGTAGCACTGTGGGAGAGGTGTGGGCAGTGGTGTAACGCTGTGGGAGTGGTGTGGGCAGTGGTGTAGCGCTGTGGGAGTGGTGTGGGCATTGGTGTAGTGCTGTGGGTGTGGTGTGGGCAGTGGTGTAGCGCTGTGGGAGAGGTGTGGGTTTGGCTTTACAGCTGTGGGAGTGGTGAGTGCAGAGGTGTAGCGCTGTGGGTGTGTGTGGGCTGTGTTGGAGCGCTGTGGGAGTGGTGTGGGCTGTGGTGTAGCGCTGTGGGAGTGGTGTGGGCAGTGGTGTAGCGCTGTGGGAGTGGTGTGGGCAGTGGTGTAGCGCTGTGGGAGTGGTGTGGGCAGTGGTGTAGTTTTGTGGGAGTGGTGTGGGCAGTGGTGTAGTGCTGTGGGAGTGGTGTGGGCAGTGGGCTAATGCTGTGGGAGTGGTGTGAGCAGTGGTGTAGCGCTGTGGGAGTGGTGTGGGCAGTGGGCTAGTGCTGTGGTAGTGGTGTGGGCAGTGGTGTAGCGCTGTGGGACTGGTGTGGGCAGTGGGCTTGTGCTGTGGGAGTGGTGTGGGCAGTGGTGTAGCACTGTGGGAGTGGTGTGAGCAGTGGTGTAGCGCTGTGGGAGTGGTGTGGATTGTTATGTAGGGCTGTGGGAGTGGTGTGGGCTGTGTTGTAGCGCTGTGGGTGTGGTGTGGGTTGTCATGTAGCGCTGTGGGAGTGGTGTGGGCAGTGGTGTAGCTCTGTGGGAGTGGTGTGGACAGTGGTGTAACGCTGTCGGAGTGGTGTGGACAGTGGTGCAGTGCTGTGGGAGTGGTGTGGGCAGTGGTGTAACGCTGTGGGATTGCTGTGGGAGTGGTGTGGGGTGTGGTGTAGTGCTGTGGGAGTGGTGTGGGCAGTGGGGTAGCGCTGTGGGAGTGGTGTGGGCAGTGGTGTTGTGCTGTGGGATTGGTGTGGGCAGAGGTGTAGAGCTGTGGGAGTGGTGTTGGCAGTTGTGTAGCGCTGTGGGAGTGGTGTGGGTTATGGTGTAGTGCTATGGGAGTGGTGTGGGCAGTGGTGTAGCCCTGGGGGAGTGGTTTGGGCAGTGGTGTAGCGCTGTGGGTGTGGTTTGGGAAATGGTGTAGCACTGTGGGAGAGGTGTGGGCAGTGGTGTAACGCTGTGGGAGTGGTGTGGGCAGTGGTCTAGCGCTGTGGGAGTGGTGTGGGCAGTGGTGTAGCGCTGTGGGAGTGGTGTGGGCATTGGTGTAGTGCTGTGGGTGTGGTGTGGGCAGTGGTGTAGCGCTGTGGGAGTGGTGTGGGCTGTGGTGTAGCGCTGTGGGAGTGGTGTGGGCAGTGGTGTAGCGCTGTGGGAGTGGTGTGGGCAGTGGTGTAGCGCTGTGGGTGTGGTGTGGGAAGTGGTGTAGTTTTGTGGGAGTGGTGTGGGCAGTGGTGTAGTGCTGTGGGAGTGGTGTGGGCAGTGGGCTAGTGCTGTGGGAGTGGTGTGAGCAGTGGTGTAGCGCTGTGGGAGTGGTGTGGGCAGTGGGCTAGTGCTGTGGTAGTGGTGTGGGCAGTGGTGTAGCGCTGTGGGACTGGTGTGGGCAGTGGGCTTGTGCTGTGGGAGTGGTGTGGTCAGTGGGGTAGCGCTGTGGGAGAGGTGTGGGCAATGGTGTAACGCTGTGGGAGTGTTGTGGGCAGTGGTGTAGTTCTGTGGGAGTCGTGTGGGCAGTGTTGTAGCGCTGTGGGAGTGGTGTGGGCAGTGGTGTTGAGCTGTGGGAGTGTTGTGGGCAGTGGTGTAGTCCTGTGGGAGTGGTGTGGGCAGTGGTGAAGAGCTGTGGGAGTGGTGCGGGCAGTGGTGTAGCGCTGTGGGAGTGGTGTGGGCTGTGGTGTAGCGCTGTTGGAGTGGTGTGGGCTGTAGTGTAGCGCTGTGGGAGTGGTGCGGGCAGTGGTGTAGCGCTGTGAGTGTGGGGTGGGTTGTGATGTAGCGCTGTGGGAGTGGTGTGGGCAGTGGTGTAGCGCTGTGGGAGTGGTGTGGGTTGTGGTGTAGTGCTGTGGGAGTGGTGTGGGTTGTGATGTAGCGCTGTGGGAGTGGTGTGGGCAGTGGTGTAGCGCTGTGGGAGTGGTTTGGGTTGTGCTGTAGCGCAGTGGGAGTTGTGTGGGCAGTGGTGTAGCGCTGTGGGAGTGGTGTGGGCAGTGGTGTGGCGCTGTGGGAGTTGTGTGGGCAGTGGTGTAGCGCTGTTGGAGTGGTGTGAGCAGTGGTGTAGCGCTGTGGGAGTGGTGTGGATTGTTATGTAGGGCTGTGGGAGTGGTGTGGGCTGTGTTGTAGCGCTGTGGGTGTGGTGTGGGTTGTCATGTAGCGCTGTGGGAGTGGTGTGGGCAGTGGTGTAGCTCTGTGGGAGTGGTGTGGCTTGTGGTGTAGCGCTGTCGGAGTGGTGTGGACAGTGGTGTTGCGCTGTGGGATTGCTGTGGGTGTGGTGTGGGGTGTGGTGTAGTGCTGTGGGAGTGGTGCGGGCAGTGGGGTAGCGCTGTGGGAGTGGTGTGGGTAGTGGTGTAGCGCTGTGGGAGTGGGGTGGGCAGTGGTGTAGTGCAGTGGGAGTGGTGTGGGCAGTGGTGTTGCGCTCTGGCTGTGGTGTGGGTAGTGGTGTAGCGCTGTGGGAGTGGGCTGGGCAGTGGTGTAGTGCTGTGGGAGTGGTGTGTGCAGTTACGTAGCGCTGTGGGAGTGCTGTGGGAGTGGTGTGGGGTGTGGTGTAGTGCTGTGGGAGTGGTGTGGGCAGTGGGGTAGCGCTGTGGGAGTGGTGTGGGTAGTGGTGTAGCGCTGTGGGAATGGGGTGGGCAGTGGTGTAGTGCATTGGGAGTGGTGTGTGCAGTGGTGCTGTGCTTTGGGCAGTGGTGTTGCGCTGTGCGAGTGGTGTGGGAGTGGTGTGGGCAGTGTTGTTGTGCTGTGGGCAGTGGTGCAGCGCAGAGGGAGTGGTGTGGGCAGTGGTGCAGCGCAGAGGGAGTGGTGTGGACTGTGGTGCAGCGCTGTGGGAGTGGTGCGGGCAGTGGTGTAACGCTGTGGGAGTGGTGTGGGCTGTGGTGTAGCGCTGTGGGAGTGTTGTGGGCAGTGGTGAAGCGCTGTGGGAGTGGTGTGGGCTGTGGTGTAGCGCTGTGGGAGTGGTGTGGGCAGTGGTGTAGCGCTGTGGGACTGTTGTGGGCTGTGGTGTAGCGCTGTGGGAGTAGTGTGGGCAGCGGTGTTGTGCTGTGGGAGTGTTGTGGGCAGTGGTGTAGCGGTGTGGGAGTGGTGTGGGCAGTGGTGTAGCGCTGTGGGAGTGGTGAGGGCAGTGGTATAGTGCTGTGGGAGTGGTGTGGGCAGTGGTGTAGCGCTATGGGTGTTGTGTGTGCGGTGGTGTAGCGATGTGGGAGTGGTGTGGGCAGTGGTGTGTCTCTGTGGGAGTGGTGTGGGCAGTGGTGTAGCGCTGTGGGTGTGGAGTGGGCAGTGGTGTAGCGCAGTAGTAGTGGTGTGGGCAGTGGTGTAGTGCTGTGCGAGTGGTGTATGCAGTGGTGTAGCGCAGTGGGAGTGGAGTGGGCAGTGGTGTAACGCTCTGGGAGTGGAGTGGGCAGTGGTGTAACGCTGTGGGAGTGGTGTGTGGTGTGGTGTAGCGCTGTGGGAGTGGAGTGGGCAGTGGTGTAGCGCTGTGGGAGTCGAGTGGGCAGTGGTTTAACGCTGTGGGAGTGGTGTGGGGTGTGGAGTAGCGCTATGGGAGTGGTGTGGGTAGTGGTGTAGCGCTGCGGGAGTGTTGTGGGGTGTGTTTTAGCGATGTGGGAGTGGTGTGGGTAGTGGTGTAGCGCTGCGGGAGTGTTGTGAGCAGTGGTGTAGCGCTGTGGGAGTGATGTGGGCAGTGGTGTAGTGCTGTGGGAATGGTGTGGGTAGTGGTGTAGCGCTGTGGGAGTGTTGTGGGCAGTGGTGTAGCGCTGTGGGAGTGTTGTGGGCTGTGGTGTAGCGCTGTGGGAGTAGTGTGGGCAGTGGAGTAGGGCTGTGGGAGTGTTGTGGGCAGTGGTGTATCGCTGTGGGAGTGGTGTGGGCAGTGGTTTAGTGCTGTGGGAGTGGTGTGGGCAGTGGTGTAGCGCTATGGGTGTTGTGTGTGCAGTGGTGTAGCGATGTGGGAGTGGTCTGGGCAGTGGTGTGTCTCTGTGGGAGTGGTGTGGGCAGTCGTGTAGCGCTGTGGGTGTGGAGTGGGCAGTGGTGTAGCGCTGTGGGAGTAGTGTGGGCAGTGGAGTAGGGCTGTGGGAGTGTTGTGGGCAGTGGTGTATCGCTGTGGGAGTGGTGTGGGCAGTGGTTTAGTGCTGTGGGAGTGGTGTGGGCAGTGGTGTAGCGCTGTGAGTGTGGGGTGGGTTGTGATGTAGCGCTGTGGGAGTGGTGTGGGCAGTGGTGTAGCGCTGTGGGAGTGGTGTGGGTTGTGGTGTAGTGCTGTGGGAGTGGTGTTGGTTGTGGTGTAGTACTGTGGGAATGGTGTGGGCAGTGGTGTAGCGCTGTGGGAGTGGTGTGGGTTGTGCTGTAGCGCAGTGGGAGTTGTGTGGGCAGTGGTGTAGCGCTGTGGGAGTGGTGTGGGCAGTGGTGTGGCGCTGTGGGAGTTGTGTGGGCAGTGGTGTAGCGCTGTTGGAGTGGTGTGGGCAGTGGTGTAGCACTGTGGGAGTGGTGTGAGCAGTGGTGTAGCGCTGTGGGAGTGGTGTGGATTGTTATGTAGGGCTGTGGGAGTGGTGTGGGCTGTGTTGTAGCGCTGTGGGTGTGGTGTGGGTTGTCATGTAGCGCTGTGGGAGTGGTGTGGGCAGTGGTGTAGCTCTGTGGGAGTGGTGTGGCTTGTGGTGTAGCGCTGTCGGAGTGGTGTGGACAGTGGTGCAGTGCTGTGGGAGTGGTGTGGGCAGTGGTGTAACGCTGTGGGATTGCTGTGGGAGTGGTGTGGGGTGTGGTGTAGCCCTGGGGGAGTGGTTTGGGCAGTGGTGTAGCGCTGTGGGTGTGGTGTGGGAAATGGTGTAGCACTGTGGGAGAGGTGTGGGCAGTGGTGTAACGCTGTGGGAGTGGTGTGGGCAGTGGTGTAGCGCTGTGGGAGTGGTGTGGGCATTGGTGTAGTGCTGTGGGTGTGGTGTGGGCAGTGGTGTAGCGCTGTGGGAGAGGTGTGGGTTTGGCTTTACAGCTGTGGGAGTGGTGAGTGCAGAGGTGTAGCGCTGTGGGTGTGTGTGGGCTGTGTTGGAGCGCTGTGGGAGTGGTGTGGGCTGTGGTGTAGCGCTGTGGGAGTGGTGTGGGCAGTGGTGTAGCGCTGTGGGAGTGGTGTGGGCAGTGGTGTAGCGCTGTGGGAGTGGTGTGGGCAGTGGTGTAGTTTTGTGGGAGTGGTGTGGGCAGTGGTGTAGTGCTGTGGGAGTGGTGTGGGCAGTGGGCTAATGCTGTGGGAGTGGTGTGAGCAGTGGTGTAGCGCTGTGGGAGTGGTGTGGGCAGTGGGCTAGTGCTGTGGTAGTGGTGTGGGCAGTGGTGTAGCGCTGTGGGACTGGTGTGGGCAGTGGGCTTGTGCTGTGGGAGTGGTGTGGGCAGTGGTGTAGCACTGTGGGAGTGGTGTGAGCAGTGGTGTAGCGCTGTGGGAGTGGTGTGGATTGTTATGTAGGGCTGTGGGAGTGGTGTGGGCTGTGTTGTAGCGCTGTGGGTGTGGTGTGGGTTGTCATGTAGCGCTGTGGGAGTGGTGTGGGCAGTGGTGTAGCTCTGTGGGAGTGGTGTGGACAGTGGTGTAACGCTGTCGGAGTGGTGTGGACAGTGGTGCAGTGCTGTGGGAGTGGTGTGGGCAGTGGTGTAACGCTGTGGGATTGCTGTGGGAGTGGTGTGGGGTGTGGTGTAGTGCTGTGGGAGTGGTGTGGGCAGTGGGGTAGCGCTGTGGGAGTGGTGTGGGCAGTGGTGTTGTGCTGTGGGATTGGTGTGGGCAGAGGTGTAGAGCTGTGGGAGTGGTGTTGGCAGTTGTGTAGCGCTGTGGGAGTGGTGTGGGTTATGGTGTAGTGCTATGGGAGTGGTGTGGGCAGTGGTGTAGCCCTGGGGGAGTGGTTTGGGCAGTGGTGTAGCGCTGTGGGTGTGGTTTGGGAAATGGTGTAGCACTGTGGGAGAGGTGTGGGCAGTGGTGTAACGCTGTGGGAGTGGTGTGGGCAGTGGTCTAGCGCTGTGGGAGTGGTGTGGGCAGTGGTGTAGCGCTGTGGGAGTGGTGTGGGCATTGGTGTAGTGCTGTGGGTGTGGTGTGGGCAGTGGTGTAGCGCTGTGGGAGTGGTGTGGGCTGTGGTGTAGCGCTGTGGGAGTGGTGTGGGCAGTGGTGTAGCGCTGTGGGAGTGGTGTGGGCAGTGGTGTAGCGCTGTGGGTGTGGTGTGGGAAGTGGTGTAGTTTTGTGGGAGTGGTGTGGGCAGTGGTGTAGTGCTGTGGGAGTGGTGTGGGCAGTGGGCTAGTGCTGTGGGAGTGGTGTGAGCAGTGGTGTAGCGCTGTGGGAGTGGTGTGGGCAGTGGGCTAGTGCTGTGGTAGTGGTGTGGGCAGTGGTGTAGCGCTGTGGGACTGGTGTGGGCAGTGGGCTTGTGCTGTGGGAGTGGTGTGGTCAGTGGGGTAGCGCTGTGGGAGAGGTGTGGGCAATGGTGTAACGCTGTGGGAGTGTTGTGGGCAGTGGTGTAGTTCTGTGGGAGTCGTGTGGGCAGTGTTGTAGCGCTGTGGGAGTGGTGTGGGCAGTGGTGTTGAGCTGTGGGAGTGTTGTGGGCAGTGGTGTAGTCCTGTGGGAGTGGTGTGGGCAGTGGTGAAGAGCTGTGGGAGTGGTGCGGGCAGTGGTGTAGCGCTGTGGGAGTGGTGTGGGCTGTGGTGTAGCGCTGTTGGAGTGGTGTGGGCTGTAGTGTAGCGCTGTGGGAGTGGTGCGGGCAGTGGTGTAGCGCTGTGAGTGTGGGGTGGGTTGTGATGTAGCGCTGTGGGAGTGGTGTGGGCAGTGGTGTAGCGCTGTGGGAGTGGTGTGGGTTGTGGTGTAGTGCTGTGGGAGTGGTGTGGGTTGTGATGTAGCGCTGTGGGAGTGGTGTGGGCAGTGGTGTAGCGCTGTGGGAGTGGTTTGGGTTGTGCTGTAGCGCAGTGGGAGTTGTGTGGGCAGTGGTGTAGCGCTGTGGGAGTGGTGTGGGCAGTGGTGTGGCGCTGTGGGAGTTGTGTGGGCAGTGGTGTAGCGCTGTTGGAGTGGTGTGAGCAGTGGTGTAGCGCTGTGGGAGTGGTGTGGATTGTTATGTAGGGCTGTGGGAGTGGTGTGGGCTGTGTTGTAGCGCTGTGGGTGTGGTGTGGGTTGTCATGTAGCGCTGTGGGAGTGGTGTGGGCAGTGGTGTAGCTCTGTGGGAGTGGTGTGGCTTGTGGTGTAGCGCTGTCGGAGTGGTGTGGACAGTGGTGTTGCGCTGTGGGATTGCTGTGGGTGTGGTGTGGGGGTGTGGTGTAGTGCTGTGGGAGTGGTGCGGGCAGTGGGGTAGCGCTGTGGGAGTGGTGTGGGTAGTGGTGTAGCGCTGTGGGAGTGGGGTGGGCAGTGGTGTAGTGCAGTGGGAGTGGTGTGGGCAGTGGTGTTGCGCTCTGGCTGTGGTGTGGGTAGTGGTGTAGCGCTGTGGGAGTGGGCTGGGCAGTGGTGTAGTGCTGTGGGAGTGGTGTGTGCAGTTACGTAGCGCTGTGGGAGTGCTGTGGGAGTGGTGTGGGGTGTGGTGTAGTGCTGTGGGAGTGGTGTGGGCAGTGGGGTAGCGCTGTGGGAGTGGTGTGGGTAGTGGTGTAGCGCTGTGGGAATGGGGTGGGCAGTGGTGTAGTGCATTGGGAGTGGTGTGTGCAGTGGTGCTGTGCTTTGGGCAGTGGTGTTGCGCTGTGCGAGTGGTGTGGGAGTGGTGTGGGCAGTGTTGTTGTGCTGTGGGCAGTGGTGCAGCGCAGAGGGAGTGGTGTGGGCAGTGGTGCAGCGCAGAGGGAGTGGTGTGGACTGTGGTGCAGCGCTGTGGGAGTGGTGCGGGCAGTGGTGTAACGCTGTGGGAGTGGTGTGGGCTGTGGTGTAGCGCTGTGGGAGTGTTGTGGGCAGTGGTGAAGCGCTGTGGGAGTGGTGTGGGCTGTGGTGTAGCGCTGTGGGAGTGGTGTGGGCAGTGGTGTAGCGCTGTGGGACTGTTGTGGGCTGTGGTGTAGCGCTGTGGGAGTAGTGTGGGCAGCGGTGTTGTGCTGTGGGAGTGTTGTGGGCAGTGGTGTAGCGGTGTGGGAGTGGTGTGGGCAGTGGTGTAGCGCTGTGGGAGTGGTGAGGGCAGTGGTATAGTGCTGTGGGAGTGGTGTGGGCAGTGGTGTAGCGCTATGGGTGTTGTGTGTGCGGTGGTGTAGCGATGTGGG
>NW_027599402.1:0-27032 GCF_964194155.1 Cetorhinus maximus
CTGGAGGATGTAACAGAGATAGGGAGGTTTGTAGGGGCTGGTGGAGGTAACAGAGATAAGGAGGGTTGTAGGGGTTGGAAGAGGTTACAGAGATAGGGAGGGGTGCAGAGACTGGAGGAGGTAACAGAGATATGGAGTGGTATAGAGGCTGGAAGTGTTTACAGAGATAATGAAGTGTAGGGGCTGGTGGACGCTACAGAGATAGGAAAGTTTGAAGGGGCTGGAGGAAGTTACAGAGATAGGGAGGGTTTTAGGGGCTGGAAGAGGTTACAGAGGTAGGGAGGGTTGTAGGGGCCGGAGGAGGTTACACAGATAGGGAGGGTTGTAGGGGCTGGAGGAGGTTACAGAGATTGGGAGGATTGTATGGGCTGGAGGAGGCTACAGAGATAGGAAGGGTTGCAGGGGTTGGAGGCGGTTACAGAGATAGGGAGGGTTGTAGAGGCTGGAAGAGGTTACAGAGATAGGGAGGACTGTAGGGGCTGGAAGAGCTTACAGAGATAGGGTGGGTTGTAGGGGATGGAGGAGGTTACGGAGATAGGGAGGGCTGTAGGAGGTTGTAGAGATAGGGAGGGTTGAAGGGGCTGGAGGAGGTTACAGAGAGAGGGAGGGCTGTAGGGGCTGGAAGAGGTTACAGAGATAGGAAGGGTTGTAGTGGGTGGAGGAGGTTACAGAGATAGGGAGCGTTGTAGGGGCTGGAGGAGGCTACAGAGATAAGGAGGGATAAAGGGCTGGAGGAGGTTACAGAGATAGGGAGGGTTGTAGGAGCTGAAGGAGGTTAGAGAGACAGTGAGGGTTGTAGAGGCTGGAGGAGGGTACAGAAATAGGGAGGGCTGAAGGGGCTGGAGGAGGTTACAGAGATTAGGAGTGTTGTTGGGCCTGGAGGAGTTTACAGAGATAGGAAAGAGTGAAGCGCCTGGAGGAGTTTACAGAGATAGGGACTGGTGTAGGGGCTGGAGGAGTTAACAGAGATAGGGAATTGTAGGGGATGGAGGACGCTACAGAGATAGGAAGGTTTGAAGGGGCTGGAGGAAGTTACAGAGATAGGGAGGGTTTTAGGGGCTGGAGGAGGTTACAGAGGTAGGGAGGGTTGTAGGGGCTGGAGAAGGTTACAGAGAGAGGAAGGTTTGTAGGGGCTAAAGGAGTCTACAGAGATAAGGAGGGTTGTAGGGGCTGGAAGAGGTTACATAGATAGGGAGGGCTGTAGGGGCTGGAAGAGGTTTCAGAGATAGGAAGGGTTGTAGTGGGTGGAGGAGTTTACAGAGATAGGGAAGGTTATAGGGGCTGGAGGAGTTTACAGAGATAGGGAGGGCTGTAGGGGCTGGAGGAGGCTACAGAGATAGGGAGAGTTGCAGGGGCTGGAGAAGGTTACAGAGAGGGAGCATTGTATGGGCTGGAGGAGGCTACAGAGATAGGGGGGGCTAAAGGGGCTGGAGGAGGTTAAAGAGATAGGGAGGGTTGTAGGAGCTGAAGGAGGTTAGAGAGATAGGGAGGGTTAAAGGGGCTGGAGGAGGTTACAGAGATAGGGAGGGTTGTAGGGGCTGGAGGAGGTTACAGAGATAGGGAGGGTTGAATGGGCTGGAGGAGGTCACAGAGATAGGGAGGGTGGTAGAGGTTGGAGGAGGTTACAGAGATAGGGAGGTTTGTAGAGGTTGGAGGAGGTTACAGAGATAGGGTGGGGTGTAGAGATTGGAGGAGGTTACAGAGAAAGGGAGGGTTGTAGGGGCTGGAGGAATTTAGAGAGATAGGGAGGGTTGTAGGGGCTGGAGGAGGTTACAGAGATAGGGAGGTTTGTAGGGCCTGGAGGAGGTTACAGAGAGGGAGCATTGTAGGGGCTGGAGGAGGTTACAGAGATAGGGAGGTTGAAAGGTGCTGGAAGAGGTTACAGAGATAGGGAGGGTTGTAGGGGCTGGAGGAGGTTACAGAGACAAGGAGGATTGTAGGGGCTGGAGGATGTAACAGAGATAGGGAGGTTTGTAGGGGCTGGTGGAGGTAACAGAGATAAGGAGGGTTGTAGGGGTTGGAAGAGGTTATAGAGATAGGGAGGGGTGCAGAGACTGGAGGAGGTAACAGAGATAGGGAGTGGTATAGAGGCTGGAAGTGTTTACAGAGATAATGAAGTGTAGGGGCTGGTGGACGCTACAGAGATAGGAAAGTTTGAAGGGGCTGGAGGAAGTTACAGAGATAGGGAGGGTTTTAGGGGCTGGAAGAGGTTACAGAGGTAGGGAGGGTTGTAGGGGCCGGAGGAGGTTACACAGATAGGGAGGGTTGTAGGGGCTGGAGGAGGTTACAGAGATTGGGAGGATTGTATGGGCTGGAGGAGGCTACAGAGATAGGAAGGGTTGCAGGGGTTGGAGGCGGTTACAGAGATAGGGAGGGTTGTAGAGGCTGGAAGAAGTTACAGAGATAGGGAGGACTGTAGGGGCTGGAAGAGCTTACAGAGATAGGGTGGGTTGTAGGGGATGGAGGAGGTTACGGAGATAGGGAGGGCTGTAGGAGGTTGTAGAGATAGGGAGGGTTGAAGGGGCTTGAGGAGGTTACAGAGAGAGGGAGGGTTGTAGGGGCAAGAGGAGTCTACAGAGATAGGGAGGGTTGTAGGGGCTGGAAGAGGTTACATAGATAGGGAGGGCTGTAGGGGCTGGAAGAGGTTACAGAGATAGGAAGGGTTGTAGTGGGTGGAGGAGGTTACAGAGATAGGGAGGGTTATAGGGGCTGGAGGAGGGTACAGAGAGGGAGCGTTGTAGGGGCTGGAGGAGGCTACAGAGATAAGGAGGGATAAAGGGGCTGGAGGAGGTTACAGAGATAGGGAGGGTTGTAGGAGCTGAAGGAGGTTAGAGAGATAGTGAGGGTTGTAGAGGCTGGAGGAGGGTACAGAAATAGGGAGGGCTGAAGGGGCTGGAGGAGGCTACAGAGATTAGGAGTGTTGTAGGGGCTGGAGGAGGTTACAGAGATAGGGAGGGTTGTAGGGGCTGGAAAAGGATACGGAGATGGAGAGGGGTGTAGGGGCTGGAGGAGGTTACAGAGATAGGAAGGGTTGTAGGGGTTGGAGGCGGTTACAGAGATAGGGAGGGTTGTAGAGGGTGGAAGAGGTTACAGAGATAGGGAGGACTGTAGGGGCTGGAAGAGCTTACAGAGATAGGAAGGGTTGCAGGGGTTGGAGGAGGTTACAGAGATAGGGAGGGTTGGAGAGTCTGGAAGAGGTTACAGAGATAGGGAGGACGGTAGGAGCTGGAAGAGGTTTCAAAGATAGGGAGGGTTGTAGTGGACGGAGGAGGTTACAGAGATAGGAAGGGTTGCAGGGGCTGGAGGAGGTTACAGAGATAGGGAGGGCTGTAGGAGGTTGTAGAGATAGGAAGGGTTGTAGTGGGTGGAGGAGGTTACAGAGATAGGGAGGGTTATAGGGGCTGGAGGAGATTACAGAGATAGGGAGGGTTGTAGGGGCTGGAGGAGGTTACAGAGATAGGGAGCGTTGTAGGGGCTGGAGGAGGCTACAGAGATAAGGAGGGATAAAGGGGCTGGAGGAGGTTACAGAGATAGGGAGGGTTGTAGGGGCTGGAGGAGGGTACAGAGATAGGGAGGTTTGTAGGGGCTGGAGGAGGTTACAGAGATAGGGAGGGTTGTAGGGGCTGGAGGAGGTTACAGAGATAGGGAGGGTTGTAGAGGTTGGAGGTTACAGAGATAGGGAGGATTTTAGGGGCTGGAGGAGGTTACAGAGATAAGGAGGATTTTAGGGGCTGGAGGAGGTAACATAGATAGAGAAGGTTGTAGGGGCTGGAGGAGGTAACAGAGATAGGGAGGGTTGTAGGGGCTGGAGGAGGTTACAGAGATAGGGAAGTGTAGGGGCTGGAGGAAGTTACAGAGATAGGGAGGGTTGTAGGGGCTGGAGAAGGTTACGGAGGTAGGGAGGGGTGTAGATGTTGGAGGAGGTTACAGAGATAGGGAGGGTTGTAGAGGTTGGAGGAGGATACAGAGATAGGGAGCGCTTTAGGGGCTTGAGGAGGTTACAGAGATAGGGAGGGGTGTAGGGGCTGGATAAGGTTACAGAGGTAGGGAGGGTTAAAGGTGCTGGAGGAGGTTAGAGAGATAGGGAGGGTTGTAGAGGTTGGAGGTTACGGAGATTGAGTGGGGTGTAGAGGTTGGAGGAGGTTACATAGATAGGGAGGGTTGCAGGAATTTACAGAGATAGGGAGGGTTGTAGGGGCTGGAGGAGGTTACAGAGATAGGGAGGGTTGTAGGGGCTGTAGGAGGTCACAGAGATAGGGAGGGTTGTAGGGGCTGGAGGAGGTCACAGAGATAGGGAGGGGTGTAGGGGCTGGAAGAGGTTACAGAGATAGGAAGGGTTGTAGTGGGTGGAGGACGTTACAGAGATAGGGAGGGTTGTAGGGGCTGGAGAAGGTTACGGAGGTAGGGAGGGGTGTAGATGTTGGAGGAGGTTACAGAGATAGGGAGGGTTGTAGAGGTTGGAGGAGGATACAGAGATAGGGAGCGCTTTAGGGGCTTGAGGAGGTTACAGAGATAGGGAGGGGTGTAGGGGCTGGATAAGGTTACAGAGATAGGGAGGGTTGTAGGGGCTGGCGGAGGTTACAGAGATAGGAAGGGTTGTAGAGGCTGGAGGAGGTTACAGAGATAAGGAGGATTTTAGGGGCTGGAGGAGGTTACAGAGATAAGGAGGGTTGTAGGGGTTGCAAGAGGTTACAGAGATAGGGAGGGTTGTAGGGGTTGGAAGAGGTAACAGAGATAGGGAGAGTTGTTGGGCCCGGAGGAGTTTACAGAGATAGGAAGGAGTGAAGGGCCTGGAGGAGTTTACAGAGGTAGGGACTGGTGTAGGGGCTAGAGGAGTTAACAGAGATAGGGAGGGGTGTAGGGGCTGGAGGAGGTTACAGAGATAGGAAGGTTTGAAGGGGATGGAGGAAATTACAGAGATAGGGAGGGTTGTAGGGGCTGGAGGAAGTTACAGAGATAGGGAGAGTTGTAGGGGCTGGAGGAGGTTACAGAGATAGGGAGAGTTGTCGGGGCAGGAAGAGGTTACAGAAATATGGAGATTTGTCGGGGCTGGAAGAGGTTACAGAGATCGGGAGGGTTGTAGGGGCTGAAGGAGGTTAGGGAGTTAGGCAGGGTTGTAGAGATGGAGGAGGGTACAGAGATAGGGAGGGTTGTATGGGCTGGAGGAGTTTACAGAGATAGGGAGAGTTGTAGAGGCTGGAGAAGGTTACAGAGATAGGGAGGGTTGTAGGGGCTGCAGAAGGTTACAGAGGTAGGGAGGGTTGTAGGGGCTGGAGAAGGTTACAGAGATAGGGAGGATTGTATGGGCTGGAGGAGGCTACAGAGATACGAAGGGTTAAAGGGGTTGGAGGAGGTTACAGAGATAGGGAGGACGGTAGGAGCTGGAAGAGGTTTCAGAGATAGTGAGGGTTGTAGAGGGCGGAGGAGGTTACAGAGATAGGGAGGTTTGCAGGGGCTGGAGGAGGTTACAGAGATAGGGAGGGCTGTAGGAGGTTGTAGAGATAGGAAGGGTTGTAGTGGGTGGAGGAGGTTACAGAGATAGGGAGGGTTATAGGGGCTGGAGGAGATTACAGAGATAGGGAGGGTTGTAGGGGCTGGAGGAGGTTACAGAGATAGGGAGCGTTGTAGGGGCTGGAGGAGGCTACAGAGATAAGGAGGGATAAAGGGGCTGGAGGAGGTTACAGAGATAGGGAGGGTTGTAGGGGCTGGAGGAGGGTACAGAGATAGGGAGGTTTGTAGGGGCTGGAGGAGGTTACAGAGATAGGGAGGGTTGTAGGGGCTGGAGGAGGTTACAGAGATAGGGAGGGTTGTAGAGGTTGGAGGTTACAGAGATAGGGAGGATTTTAGGGGCTGGAGGAGGTTACAGAGATAAGGAGGATTTTAGGGGCTGGAGGAGGTAACATAGATAGAGAAGGTTGTAGGGGCTGGAGGAGGTAACAGAGATAGGGAGGGTTGTAGGGGCTGGAGGAGGTTACAGAGATAGGGAAGTGTAGGGGCTGGAGGAAGTTACAGAGATAGGGAGGGTTGTAGGGGCTGGAGAAGGTTACGGAGGTAGGGAGGGGTGTAGATGTTGGAGGAGGTTACAGAGATAGGGAGGGTTGTAGAGGTTGGAGGAGGATACAGAGATAGGGAGCGCTTTAGGGGCTTGAGGAGGTTACAGAGATAGGGAGGGGTGTAGGGGCTGGATAAGGTTACAGAGGTAGGGAGGGTTAAAGGTGCTGGAGGAGGTTACAGAGATAGGGAGTGTTGTAGAGGTTGGAGGTTACGGAGATTGAGTGGGGTGTAGAGGTTGGAGGAGGTTACATAGATAGGGAGGGTTGCAGGAATTTACAGAGATAGGGAGGGTTGTAGGGGCTGGAGGAGGTTACAGAGATAGGAAGGGTTGTAGGGGCTGGAGGAGGTTACAGAGATAAGGAGGATTTTAGGGGCTGGAGGAGGTAACATAGATAGAGAAGGTTGTAGGGGCTGGAGGAGGTAACAGAGATAGGGAGGGTTGTAGGGGCTGGAGGAGGTTACAGAGATAGGGAAGTGTAGGGGCTGGAGGAAGTTACAGACATAGGGAGGGTTTTAGGGGCTGGAGGAGGTGACAGAGATAGGGAGGATTCTATGGGCTGGAGGAGGCTACAGAGATAGGAAGGGTTGCAGGGGTTAGAGGAGGTTAAAGAGATAGGGAGGGTTGTAGAGGCTGGAAGAGGTTACAGAGATAAGGAGGGTTGTAGGGGCTCGTGGAGGTTACAGAGATAGAGAGGGTTGTAGGGGCTGGAGGAGGTTGCAGAGATAGGGAGGGCTCTAGGGGCTGGAGGAGGTTGCAGAGATAGTGAGGGTTGTAGGGGCTGGAGGAGCTTACAGATAGAGGGAGGGTTGTAGGGGCTGGAGGAGTCTACAGAGGTAGGGAGGGTTGTAGGGGCTGGAAGAGGTTACAGAGATAGGGAGGGCTGTAGGGGCTGGAAGAGGTTACAGAGATAGGAAGGGCTGTAGTGGTTGGAGGAGGTTACAGATATAGGGAGGGTTATAGGTGCTGGAGGAGGTTACAGAGATAGGGAGGATTGTAGGGGCTGGAGGATGTTACAGAGATAGGGAGGGGTGTCGGGGCTGGAGGAGGTTACAGAGATAGGGAAGTGTAGGGGCTGGAGGACGCTACAGAGATAGGAAGGTTTGAAGGGGCTGGAGGAAGTTACAGAGATAGGGAGGGTTTTAGGGGCTGGAGGAGGCTACAGAGGTAGGGAGGGTTCTAGGGACTGGAGGAGGTTACAGAGATAGGGAGGGCTGTAGGGGCTGGAAGAGGTTACAGAGATAGGAAGGGTTGTAGTGGGTGGAGGAGGTTCCTTAGATAGGGAGGGTTGCAGGGGCTGGAAGAGGTTACAGAGATAGGGAGGGCTGTAGGTGCTGGAAGAGGTTACAGAGATAGGGTGGGTTGTAGGGGCTGGAGGAGGTTACAGAGATAGGGAGGACTGCAGGGGCTGGAAGAGGTTACAGAGATAGGGTGGGTTGTAGGGGCTGGAGGAGGTTACAGAGATAGGGAGGGCTGTAGGGGCTGGCTGGAGGAGGTTGCAGAGATAGGGACCGCTGTAGGGGCTGGAGGAGGTTGCAGAGATAGGGAGGGTTGTAGGGGCTGGAGGAGGCTACAGAGATAGGGAGGGTTGTAGGGGCTGGAAGAGGTTACAGAGATAGGGAGGGCAGTAGTGGCTGGAAGAGGTTACAGAGATAGGGAGGATTGTATGGGCTGGGGAAGGCTACAGAGATAGGAAGGGTTGCAGGGGTTGGAGGAGGTTACAGAGATAGGGAGGGTTGGAGAGTCTGGAAGAGGTTACAAAGATAGGGAGGACGGTAGGAGCTGGAAGAGGTTTCAGAGATAGGGAGGGTTGTAGTGGGCTGGAGGAGGTTACAGAGATAGGGAGGGCGGAAGGGGCTGGAGGAGGTTGCAGAGATAGGGAAGGTTGTAGGGGCTGGAGGAGGTCACGGAGATAGGGAGGGTTGTAGGAGCTGAACGAGGTTAGACAGATAGGGAGGGTTGTAGAGGATGGAGGGTACAGAGATAGGGAGGGTTGAAGGGTCTGGACGAGGTTACAGAAATAGCGAGGGTTGTACGGGCTAGAGGAGTTTACAGAGATAGGGTGGGGTGTAGGGGCTGGAGGAGGTTACAGAGATAGGAAGGTTTGAAGGGGCTGGAGGAAATTACAGAGATAGGGAGGGTTGTAGGGGCTGGAGGAAGTTACAGAGATAGGGAGAGTTGTAGGGGCTGGAAAAGGTTACGGAGATGGGGAGGGGTGTAGGGGCTGGAGGAGGGTACAGAGATAGGGAGGGTTGTAGGGGCTGGAGGAGTTTACAGAGATAGGGAGGGTTGTAGGGGCTGGAAAAGGTTACGGAGATGGGGAGGGGTGTAGGGGCTGGAAGAAGTTACAGAGATAGGGAGGGTTGTAGGGGCAGTAGGAGGTCACAGAGATAGGGAGGGTTCTAGGGACTGGAGGAGGTTACAGAGATAGGGAGGATTCTATGGGCTGGAGGAGGCTACAGAGATAGGAAGGGTTGCAGGGGTTGGAGGAGGTTACAGAGATAGGGAGGGTTGTAGAGGCTGGAAGAGGTTACAGAGATAGGGAGGGTTGTAGGGGCTGGAAGAGTTTACAGAGATAGGAAGGGTTGTAGTGGGTGGAGGAGGTTACAGATATAGGGAGTGTTATAGGGGCTGGAGGAGGTTACAGAGATAGGGAGGTTTGTAGGGGCTGGAGGAGGTTACAGAGAGAGGGAGGGTTGTAGGGGCTGGAGAAGTCTACAGAGATAGGGAGCGTTGTAGGGGCTGGAAGAGGTTACAGAGATAGGAAGGGTTGTAGTGGGTGGAGGAGGTTACAGATATAGGGAGTGTTATAGGGGCTGGAGGAGGTTACAGAGATAGGGAGGTTTGTAGGGGCTGGAGGAGGTTACAGAGATAGGGAGGGGTGTAGGGGCTGGAGGAGGTAATGGAGATAGGGAGGGGTTGTAGCAGCTGGAGGAGGTTACAGAGAAAGGGAGGGTTGTAGCGGCTGGAGGAGGTTACAGAGATAGGGAGGGTTGTAGGTGCTGGAGGAGGTTACAGAGATAGGCAGGGCTGTAGGGGCTGGAGGAGGTTACAGAGATAGGGAGGGTTGTAGCGGCTGGAGGAGGTTACAGAGATAGGGAGGGTTGTAGGGGCTGGAGGAGGTTATAGAGTTAGGGAAGTGTAGGGGCTGGAGCACGCTACAGAGGTAGGAAGGTTTGAAGGGGCTGGAGGAAGTTACAGAGATAGGGAGGGTTTTAGGGGCTGGAGGAGGTTACAGAGATAGGGAGTATTGTCGGGGCAGGAGGAGGTTACAGAGATAGGGAGGGTTGTAGGGGCTGGAGGAGGTTTCAGAGATAGGGAGGGTTGTAGGGGCTGGAGGAGGTTACAGAGATAGGGAGGATTGTAAGGGCTGGAATGGAGCTTACAGAGATAGGGAGGGTTGTAGGGGCTGGAAGAGGTTACAGAGATAGGGAGGGCTGTAGGGGCTGGAAGAGGTTACAGAGATAGGAAGGGTTGTAGTGGGTGGAGGAGGTTCCTTAGATAGGGAGGGTTGTAGGGGCTGGAAGAGGTTACAGAGATAGGAAGGACTGTAGGGGCTGGAAGAGGTTACAGAGATAGGGGGGGTTGTAGGGGCTGGAGGAGGTTACAGTGATAGGGAGGGCTGTAGAGGCTGGCTGGAGGAGGTTGCAGAGATAGGGAGGGTTGTAGGGGCTGGAGGAGGCTACAGAGATAGGGAGGGTTGTAGGGGCTGGAAGAGGTTACAGAGATAGGGAGGGCAGTAGTGGCTGGAAGAGGTTACAGAGATAGGGAGGATTGTATGGGCTGGAGAAGGCTACAGAGATAGGAAGGGTTGCAGGGGTTGGAGGAGGTTACAGAGATAGGGAGGGTTGGAGAGTCTGGAAGAGGTTACAGAGATAGGGAGGACGGTAGGAGCTGGAAGAGGTTTCAGAGATAGGGAGGGTTGTAGTGGGCTGGAGGAGGTTACAGAGATAGGGAGGGCGGTAGGGGCTGGAGGAGGTTGCAGAGATAGGGAAGGTTGTAGCGGCTGGAGAAGGCTACAGAGATAGGGAGTGTTGCAGGGGCTGGAGGAGGTCACAGAGATAGAGAGGGTTGTAGGAGCTGAACGAGGTTAGACAGATAGGGAGGGTTGTAGAGGATGGAGGAGGGTACAGAGATAGGGAGGGTTGAAGGGTCTGGACGAGGTTACAGAAATAGCGAGGGTTGTACGGGCTAGAGGAGTTTACAGAGATAGGGTGGGGTGTAGGGGCTGGAGGAGGTTACAGAGATAGGAAGGTTTGAAGGGGCTGGAGGAAATTACAGAGATAGGGAGGGTTGTAGGGGCTGGAGGAAGTTACAGAGATAGGGAGAGTTGTAGGGGCTGGAGGAGGTTACAGAGATAGGGAGAGTTGTCGGGGCTGGAAGAGGTTACAGAAATATGGAGCGTTGTCGGGGCTGGAAGAGGTTACAGAGATCGGGAGGGTTGTAGGGGCTGAAGGAGGTTAGAGAGTTAGGCAGTGTTGTAGAGTTTGGAGGAGGGTACAGAGATAGGGAGGGTTGTATGGGCTGGAGGAGTTTACAGAGATAGGGAGAGTTGTAGAGGCTGGAGAAGGTTACAGAGATAGGGAGGGTTGTAGGGGCTGGAGAAGGTTACAGAGGTAGGGAGGGTTATAGGGGCTGGAGGAGGTAACAGAGATAGGGAGGATTGTATGGGCTGGAGGACGCTACAGAGATAGGAATGGTTACAGGGGTTGGAGGAGGTTACAGAGATAGGGAGGGTTGGAGAGTCTGGAAGAGGTTACAGAGATAGGGAGGACGGTAGGAGCCGGAAGAGGTTTCAGAGATAAGGAGGGTTGTAGAGGGCGGAGGAGGTTACAGAGATAGGGAAGGTTGTAGGGGCTGGAGGAGGTTACAGAGATAGGGAGGGCTGTAGGAGGTTGTAGAGATAGGGAGGGTTGTAGGGGCTGGAGGAGGTTACAGAGAGAGGGAGGGTTGTAGGGGCTAGAGGAGTCTACAGATATAGGGAGGGTTGTAGGGGCTGGAAGAGGTTACATAGATAGGGAGGGCTGTAGGGGCTGGAAGAGTTTAAAGAGATAGGAAGGGTTGTAGTGGGTGGAGGAGGTTACAGAGATAGGGAGGGTTATAGCGGCTGGAAGAGGTTACAGAGATATGGAGGGTTGAAGGGGCTGTAGGAGGTCACAGAGATAGGGAGGGTTGTAGGGGCGGGAGGAGGTCACAGAGATAGGGAGGGGTGTAGGGGCTGGAAGAAGTTACAGAGATAGGGAGGGCTTTAGGGGCTTGAGGAGTTACAGAGATAGGGAGGGGTGTAGGGGCTGGAAGAACTTACAGAGATAGGGAGGGTTGTAGGGGCTGGAGGAGGTTACAGAGATAGGGAGGGTTGTAGGGGCTGGAGGAGGTTACAGAGAGGGAGCATTGCAGGGGCTGGAGGAGGCTACAGAGATAAGGAGGCTTAAAGGGGCTGGAGGAGGTTACAGAGATAGGGAGGGTTGTAGGGGCTGGAGGAGGTTACAGAGATAGGGAGGGTTGAATGGGCTGGAGGAGGTCACAGAGATAGGGAGGGTGGTAGAGGTTGGAGGAGGTTACAGAGATAGGGAGGTTTGTAGAGGTTGGAGGAGGTTACAGAGATAGGGTGGGGTGTAGAGATTGGAGGAGGTTACAGAGAAAGGGAGGGTTGTAGGGGCTGGAGGAATTTAGAGAGATAGGGAGGGTTGTAGGGGCTGGAGGAGGTTACAGAGATAGGGAGGTTTGTAGGGCCTGGAGGAGGTTACAGAGAGGGAGCATTGTAGGGGCTGGAGGAGGTTACAGAGATAGGGAGGTTGAAAGGTGCTGGAAGAGGTTACAGAGATAGGGAGGGTTGTAGGGGCTGGAGGAGGTTACAGAGACAAGGAGGATTGTAGGGGCTGGAGGATGTAACAGAGATAGGGAGGTTTGTAGGGGCTGGTGGAGGTAACAGAGATAAGGAGGGTTGTAGGGGTTGGAAGAGGTTATAGAGATAGGGAGGGGTGCAGAGACTGGAGGAGGTAACAGAGATAGGGAGTGGTATAGAGGCTGGAAGTGTTTACAGAGATAATGAAGTGTAGGGGCTGGTGGACGCTACAGAGATAGGAAAGTTTGAAGGGGCTGGAGGAAGTTACAGAGATAGGGAGGGTTTTAGGGGCTGGAAGAGGTTACAGAGGTAGGGAGGGTTGTAGGGGCCGGAGGAGGTTACACAGATAGGGAGGGTTGTAGGGGCTGGAGGAGGTTACAGAGATTGGGAGGATTGTATGGGCTGGAGGAGGCTACAGAGATAGGAAGGGTTGCAGGGGTTGGAGGCGGTTACAGAGATAGGGAGGGTTGTAGAGGCTGGAAGAAGTTACAGAGATAGGGAGGACTGTAGGGGCTGGAAGAGCTTACAGAGATAGGGTGGGTTGTAGGGGATGGAGGAGGTTACGGAGATAGGGAGGGCTGTAGGAGGTTGTAGAGATAGGGAGGGTTGAAGGGGCTTGAGGAGGTTACAGAGAGAGGGAGGGTTGTAGGGGCAAGAGGAGTCTACAGAGATAGGGAGGGTTGTAGGGGCTGGAAGAGGTTACATAGATAGGGAGGGCTGTAGGGGCTGGAAGAGGTTACAGAGATAGGAAGGGTTGTAGTGGGTGGAGGAGGTTACAGAGATAGGGAGGGTTATAGGGGCTGGAGGAGGGTACAGAGAGGGAGCGTTGTAGGGGCTGGAGGAGGCTACAGAGATAAGGAGGGATAAAGGGGCTGGAGGAGGTTACAGAGATAGGGAGGGTTGTAGGAGCTGAAGGAGGTTAGAGAGATAGTGAGGGTTGTAGAGGCTGGAGGAGGGTACAGAAATAGGGAGGGCTGAAGGGGCTGGAGGAGGCTACAGAGATTAGGAGTGTTGTAGGGGCTGGAGGAGGTTACAGAGATAGGGAGGGTTGTAGGGGCTGGAAAAGGATACGGAGATGGAGAGGGGTGTAGGGGCTGGAGGAGGTTACAGAGATAGGAAGGGTTGTAGAGGGTGGAAGAGGTTACAGAGATAGGGAGGACTGTAGGGGCTGGAAGAGCTTACAGAGATAGGAAGGGTTGCAGGGGTTGGAGGAGGTTACAGAGATAGGGAGGGTTGGAGAGTCTGGAAGAGGTTACAGAGATAGGGAGGACGGTAGGAGCTGGAAGAGGTTTCAAAGATAGGGAGGGTTGTAGTGGACGGAGGAGGTTACAGAGATAGGAAGGGTTGCAGGGGCTGGAGGAGGTTACAGAGATAGGGAGGGCTGTAGGAGGTTGTAGAGATAGGAAGGGTTGTAGTGGGTGGAGGAGGTTACAGAGATAGGGAGGGTTATAGGGGCTGGAGGAGATTACAGAGATAGGGAGGGTTGTAGGGGCTGGAGGAGGTTACAGAGATAGGGAGCGTTGTAGGGGCTGGAGGAGGCTACAGAGATAAGGAGGGATAAAGGGGCTGGAGGAGGTTACAGAGATAGGGAGGGTTGTAGGGGCTGGAGGAGGGTACAGAGATAGGGAGGTTTGTAGGGGCTGGAGGAGGTTACAGAGATAGGGAGGGTTGTAGGGGCTGGAGGAGGTTACAGAGATAGGGAGGGTTGTAGAGGTTGGAGGTTACAGAGATAGGGAGGATTTTAGGGGCTGGAGGAGGTTACAGAGATAAGGAGGATTTTAGGGGCTGGAGGAGGTAACATAGATAGAGAAGGTTGTAGGGGCTGGAGGAGGTAACAGAGATAGGGAGGGTTGTAGGGGCTGGAGGAGGTTACAGAGATAGGGAAGTGTAGGGGCTGGAGGAAGTTACAGAGATAGGGAGGGTTGTAGGGGCTGGAGAAGGTTACGGAGGTAGGGAGGGGTGTAGATGTTGGAGGAGGTTACAGAGATAGGGAGGGTTGTAGAGGTTGGAGGAGGATACAGAGATAGGGAGCGCTTTAGGGGCTTGAGGAGGTTACAGAGATAGGGAGGGGTGTAGGGGCTGGATAAGGTTACAGAGGTAGGGAGGGTTAAAGGTGCTGGAGGAGGTTAGAGAGATAGGGAGGGTTGTAGAGGTTGGAGGTTACGGAGATTGAGTGGGGTGTAGAGGTTGGAGGAGGTTACATAGATAGGGAGGGTTGCAGGAATTTACAGAGATAGGGAGGGTTGTAGGGGCTGGAGGAGGTTACAGAGATAGGGAGGGTTGTAGGGGCTGTAGGAGGTCACAGAGATAGGGAGGGTTGTAGGGGCTGGAGGAGGTCACAGAGATAGGGAGGGGTGTAGGGGCTGGAAGAAGTTACAGAGATAGGAAGGGCTTTAGGGGCTTGAGGAGGTTACAGAGATAGGGAGGGGTGTAGGGGCAGGAAGAACTTACAGAGATAGGGAGGGTTGTAGGGGCTGGAGGAGGTTACAGAGATAGGGAGGGTTGTAGGGGCTGGAGGAGGTTACAGAGAGGGAGCATTGCAGGGGCTGGAGGAGGATGCAGAGATAAGGAGGCTTAAAGGGGCTGGAGAAGGTTACGGAGGTAGGGAGGGGTGTAGAGGTTGGAGTAGGTTACAGAGATAGGGAGCGTTGTAGGGGCTGGAAGAGGTTACAGAGATAGGAAGGGTTGTAGTGGGTGGAGGAGGTTACAGATATAGGGAGTGTTATAGGGGCTGGAGGAGGTTACAGAGATAGGGAGGTTTGTAGGGGCTGGAGGAGGTTACAGAGAGAGGGAGGGTTGTAGGGGCTGGAGGAGTCTACAGAGATAGGGAGCGTTGTAGGGGCTGGAAGAGGTTACAGAGATAGGAAGGGTTGTAGTGGGTGGAGGAGGTTACAGATATAGGGAGTGTTATAGGGGCTGGAGGAGGTTACAGAGATAGGGAGGTTTGTAGGGGCTGGAGGAGGTTACAGAGATAGGGAGGGGTGTAGGGGCTGCAGGAGGTAATGGAGATAGGGAGGGGTTGTAGCAGCTGGAGGAGGTTACAGAGAAAGGGAGGGTTGTAGCGGCTGGAGGAGGTTACAGAGATAGGGAGGGTTGTAGGTGCTGGAGGAGGTTACAGAGATAGGCAGGGCTGTAGGGGCTGGAGGAGGTTACAGAGATAGGGAGGGTTGTAGCGGCTGGAGGAGGTTACAGAGATAGGGAGGGTTGTAGGGGCTGGAGGAGGTTACAGAGTTAGGGAAGTGTAGGGGCTGGAGCACGCTACAGAGGTAGGAAGGTTTGAAGGGGCTGGAGGAAGTTACAGAGATAGGGAGGGTTTTAGGGGCTGGAGGAGGTTACAGAGATAGGGAGTATTGTCGGGGCTGGAGGAGGTTACAGAGATAGGGAGGGTTGTAGGGGCTGGAGGAGGTTTCAGAGATAGGGAGGGTTGTAGGGGCTGGAGGAGGTTACAGAGATAGGGAGGATTGTAGGGGCTGGAATGGAGCTTACAGAGATAGGGAAGGTTGTAGGGGCTGGAAGAGGTTACAGAGATAGGGAGGGCTGTAGGGGCTGGAAGAGGTTACAGAGATAGGGAGGATTGTATGGGCTGGAGGAGGCTACAGAGATAGGAAGGGTTGCAGGGGTTGGAGGAGGTTACAGAGATAGGGAGGGTTGAAGAGTCTGGAAGAGGTTACAGAGATAGGGAGGACGGTAGGAGCTGGAAGAGGTTTCAGAGATAGGGAGGGTTGTAGTGGGCTGGAGGAGGTTACAGAGATAGGGAGGGCGGTAGGGGCTGGAGGAGGTTGCAGAGATAGGGAAGGTTGTAGCGGCTGGAGAAGGCTACAGAGATAGGGAGTGTTGCAGGGGCTGGAGGAGGTCACAGAGATAGAGAGGGTTGTAGGAGCTGAACGAGGTTAGACAGATAGGGAGGTTTGTAGAGGATGGAGGAGGGTACAGAGATAGGGAGGGTTGAAGGGTCTGGACGAGGTTACAGAAATAGCGAGGGTTGTACGGGCTAGAGGAGTTTACAGAGATAGGGTGGGGTGTAGGGGCTGGAGGAGGTTATAGAGATAGGGAGGGTTGTAGGGGCTGTAGGAGGTCACAGAGATAGGGAGGGTTGTAGGGGCTGGAGGAGGTCACAGAGATAGGGAGGGGTGTAGGGGCTGGAAGAAGTTACAGAGATAGGGAGGGCTTTAGGGGCTTGAGGAGTTACAGAGATAGGGAGGGGTGTAGGGGCTGGAAGAACTTACAGAGATAGGGAGGGTTGTAGGGGCTGGAGGAGGTTACAGAGATAGGGAGGGTTGTAGGGGCTGGAGGAGGTTACAGAGAGGGAGCATTGCAGGGGCTGGAGGAGGCTACAGAGATAAGGAGGCTTAAAGGGGCTGGAGGAGGTTACAGAGATAGGGAGGGTTGTAGGAGCTGAAGGAGGTTAGAGAGATAGGGAGGGTTGTAGAGGCTGGAGGAGGGTACAGAGATAGGGAGGGCTGAAGGAGGTTTCAGAGATAGGGAGGGTTGTAGGTGCTGGAAAAGGTTACGGAGATGGGGAGGGGTGTAGGGGCTGGAGGAGGTTACAGAGATAGGGAGGGTTGTAGGGGCTGTAGGAGGTCACAGAGATAGGGAGGGTTGTAGGGGCGGGAGGAGGTCACAGAGATAGGGAGGGGTGTAGGGGCTGGAAGAAGTTACAGAGATAGGGAGGGCTTTAGGGGCTTGAGGAGTTACAGAGATAGGGAGGGGTGTAGGGGCTGGAAGAACTTACAGAGATAGGGAGGGTTGTAGGGGCTGGAGGAGGTTACAGAGATAGGGAGGGTTGTAGGGGCTGGAGGAGGTTACAGAGAGGGAGCATTGCAGGGGCTGGAGGAGGCTACAGAGATAAGGAGGCTTAAAGGGGCTGGAGGAGGTTACAGAGATAGGGAGGGTTGTAGGGGCTGGAGGAGGTTACAGAGATAGGGAGGGTTGAATGGGCTGGAGGAGGTCACAGAGATAGGGAGGGTGGTAGAGGTTGGAGGAGGTTACAGAGATAGGGAGGTTTGTAGAGGTTGGAGGAGGTTACAGAGATAGGGTGGGGTGTAGAGATTGGAGGAGGTTACAGAGAAAGGGAGGGTTGTAGGGGCTGGAGGAATTTAGAGAGATAGGGAGGGTTGTAGGGGCTGGAGGAGGTTACAGAGATAGGGAGGTTTGTAGGGCCTGGAGGAGGTTACAGAGAGGGAGCATTGTAGGGGCTGGAGGAGGTTACAGAGATAGGGAGGTTGAAAGGTGCTGGAAGAGGTTACAGAGATAGGGAGGGTTGTAGGGGCTGGAGGAGGTTACAGAGACAAGGAGGATTGTAGGGGCTGGAGGATGTAACAGAGATAGGGAGGTTTGTAGGGGCTGGTGGAGGTAACAGAGATAAGGAGGGTTGTAGGGGTTGGAAGAGGTTATAGAGATAGGGAGGGGTGCAGAGACTGGAGGAGGTAACAGAGATAGGGAGTGGTATAGAGGCTGGAAGTGTTTACAGAGATAATGAAGTGTAGGGGCTGGTGGACGCTACAGAGATAGGAAAGTTTGAAGGGGCTGGAGGAAGTTACAGAGATAGGGAGGGTTTTAGGGGCTGGAAGAGGTTACAGAGGTAGGGAGGGTTGTAGGGGCCGGAGGAGGTTACACAGATAGGGAGGGTTGTAGGGGCTGGAGGAGGTTACAGAGATTGGGAGGATTGTATGGGCTGGAGGAGGCTACAGAGATAGGAAGGGTTGCAGGGGTTGGAGGCGGTTACAGAGATAGGGAGGGTTGTAGAGGCTGGAAGAAGTTACAGAGATAGGGAGGACTGTAGGGGCTGGAAGAGCTTACAGAGATAGGGTGGGTTGTAGGGGATGGAGGAGGTTACGGAGATAGGGAGGGCTGTAGGAGGTTGTAGAGATAGGGAGGGTTGAAGGGGCTTGAGGAGGTTACAGAGAGAGGGAGGGTTGTAGGGGCAAGAGGAGTCTACAGAGATAGGGAGGGTTGTAGGGGCTGGAAGAGGTTACATAGATAGGGAGGGCTGTAGGGGCTGGAAGAGGTTACAGAGATAGGAAGGGTTGTAGTGGGTGGAGGAGGTTACAGAGATAGGGAGGGTTATAGGGGCTGGAGGAGGGTACAGAGAGGGAGCGTTGTAGGGGCTGGAGGAGGCTACAGAGATAAGGAGGGATAAAGGGGCTGGAGGAGGTTACAGAGATAGGGAGGGTTGTAGGGGCTGGAAAAGGATACGGAGATGGAGAGGGGTGTAGGGGCTGGAGGAGGTTACAGAGATAGGAAGGGTTGTAGGGGTTGGAGGCGGTTACAGAGATAGGGAGGGTTGTAGAGGGTGGAAGAGGTTACAGAGATAGGGAGGACTGTAGGGGCTGGAAGAGCTTACAGAGATAGGAAGGGTTGCAGGGGTTGGAGGAGGTTACAGAGATAGGGAGGGTTGGAGAGTCTGGAAGAGGTTACAGAGATAGGGAGGACGGTAGGAGCTGGAAGAGGTTTCAAAGATAGGGAGGGTTGTAGTGGACGGAGGAGGTTACAGAGATAGGAAGGGTTGCAGGGGCTGGAGGAGGTTACAGAGATAGGGAGGGCTGTAGGAGGTTGTAGAGATAGGAAGGGTTGTAGTGGGTGGAGGAGGTTACAGAGATAGGGAGGGTTATAGGGGCTGGAGGAGATTACAGAGATAGGGAGGGTTGTAGGGGCTGGAGGAGGTTACAGAGATAGGGAGCGTTGTAGGGGCTGGAGGAGGCTACAGAGATAAGGAGGGATAAAGGGGCTGGAGGAGGTTACAGAGATAGGGAGGGTTGTAGGGGCTGGAGGAGGGTACAGAGATAGGGAGGTTTGTAGGGGCTGGAGGAGGTTACAGAGATAGGGAGGGTTGTAGGGGCTGGAGGAGGTTACAGAGATAGGGAGGGTTGTAGAGGTTGGAGGTTACAGAGATAGGGAGGATTTTAGGGGCTGGAGGAGGTTACAGAGATAAGGAGGATTTTAGGGGCTGGAGGAGGTAACATAGATAGAGAAGGTTGTAGGGGCTGGAGGAGGTAACAGAGATAGGGAGGGTTGTAGGGGCTGGAGGAGGTTACAGAGATAGGGAAGTGTAGGGGCTGGAGGAAGTTACAGAGATAGGGAGGGTTGTAGGGGCTGGAGAAGGTTACGGAGGTAGGGAGGGGTGTAGATGTTGGAGGAGGTTACAGAGATAGGGAGGGTTGTAGAGGTTGGAGGAGGATACAGAGATAGGGAGCGCTTTAGGGGCTTGAGGAGGTTACAGAGATAGGGAGGGGTGTAGGGGCTGGATAAGGTTACAGAGGTAGGGAGGGTTAAAGGTGCTGGAGGAGGTTACAGAGATAGGGAGTGTTGTAGAGGTTGGAGGTTACGGAGATTGAGTGGGGTGTAGAGGTTGGAGGAGGTTACATAGATAGGGAGGGTTGCAGGAATTTACAGAGATAGGGAGGGTTGTAGGGGCTGGAGGAGGTTACAGAGATAGGAAGGGTTGTAGGGGCTGGAGGAGGTTACAGAGATAAGGAGGATTTTAGGGGCTGGAGGAGGTAACATAGATAGAGAAGGTTGTAGGGGCTGGAGGAGGTAACAGAGATAGGGAGGGTTGTAGGGGCTGGAGGAGGTTACAGAGACAAGGAGGATTGTAGGGGCTGGAGGATGTAACAGAGATAGGGAGGTTTGTAGGGGCTGGTGGAGGTAACAGAGATAAGGAGGGTTGTAGGGGTTGGAAGAGGTTATAGAGATAGGGAGGGGTGCAGAGACTGGAGGAGGTAACAGAGATAGGGAGTGGTATAGAGGCTGGAAGTGTTTACAGAGATAATGAAGTGTAGGGGCTGGTGGACGCTACAGAGATAGGAAAGTTTGAAGGGGCTGGAGGAAGTTACAGAGATAGGGAGGGTTTTAGGGGCTGGAAGAGGTTACAGAGGTAGGGAGGGTTGTAGGGGCCGGAGGAGGTTACACAGATAGGGAGGGTTGTAGGGGCTGGAGGAGGTTACAGAGATTGGGAGGATTGTATGGGCTGGAGGAGGCTACAGAGATAGGAAGGGTTGCAGGGGTTGGAGGCGGTTACAGAGATAGGGAGGGTTGTAGAGGCTGGAAGAAGTTACAGAGATAGGGAGGACTGTAGGGGCTGGAAGAGCTTACAGAGATAGAGTGGGTTGTAGGGGATGGAGGAGGTTACGGAGATAGGGAGGGCTGTAGGAGGTTGTAGAGATAGGGAGGGTTGAAGGGGCTTGAGGAGGTTACAGAGAGAGGGAGGGTTGTAGGGGCAAGAGGAGTCTACAGAGATAGGGAGGGTTGTAGGGGCTGGAAGAGGTTACATAGATAGGGAGGGCTGTAGGGGCTGGAAGAGGTTACAGAGATAGGAAGGGTTGTAGTGGGTGGAGGAGGTTACAGAGATAGGGAGGGTTATAGGGGCTGGAGGAGGGTACAGAGAAGGAGCGTTGTAGGGGCTGGAGGAGGCTACAGAGATAAGGAGGGATAAAGGGGCTGGAGGAGGTTACAGAGATAGGGAGGGTTGTAGGAGCTGAAGGAGGTTAGAGAGATAGTGAGGGTTGTAGAGGCTGGAGGAGGGTACAGAAATAGGGAGGGCTGAAGGGGCTGGAGGAGGCTACAGAGATTAGGAGTGTTGTAGGGGCTGGAGGAGGTTACAGAGATAGGGAGGGTTGTAGGGGCTGGAAAAGGATACGGAGATGGAGAGGGGTGTAGGGGCTGGAGGAGGTTACAGAGATAGGAAGGGTTGTAGGGGTTGGAGGCGGTTACAGAGATAGGGAGGGTTGTAGAGGGTGGAAGAGGTTACAGAGATAGGGAGGACTGTAGGGGCTGGAAGAGCTTACAGAGATAGGAAGGGTTGCAGGGGTTGGAGGAGGTTACAGAGATAGGGAGGGTTGGAGAGTCTGGAAGAGGTTACAGAGATAGGGAGGACGGTAGGAGCTGGAAGAGGTTTCAAAGATAGGGAGGGTTGTAGTGGACGGAGGAGGTTACAGAGATAGGAAGGGTTGCAGGGGCTGGAGGAGGTTACAGAGATAGGGAGGGCTGTAGGAGGTTGTAGAGATAGGAAGGGTTGTAGTGGGTGGAGGAGGTTACAGAGATAGGGAGGGTTATAGGGGCTGGAGGAGATTACAGAGATAGGGAGGGTTGTAGGGGCTGGAGGAGGTTACAGAGATAGGGAGCGTTGTAGGGGCTGGAGGAGGCTACAGAGATAAGGAGGGATAAAGGGGCTGGAGGAGGTTACAGAGATAGGGAGGGTTGTAGGGGCTGGAGGAGGGTACAGAGATAGGGAGGTTTGTAGGGGCTGGAGGAGGTTACAGAGATAGGGAGGGTTGTAGGGGCTGGAGGAGGTTACAGAGATAGGGAGGGTTGTAGAGGTTGGAGGTTACAGAGATAGGGAGGATTTTAGGGGCTGGAGGAGGTTACAGAGATAAGGAGGATTTTAGGGGCTGGAGGAGGTAACATAGATAGAGAAGGTTGTAGGGGCTGGAGGAGGTAACAGAGATAGGGAGGGTTGTAGGGGCTGGAGGAGGTTACAGAGATAGGGAAGTGTAGGGGCTGGAGGAAGTTACAGAGATAGGGAGGGTTGTAGGGGCTGGAGAAGGTTACGGAGGTAGGGAGGGGTGTAGATGTTGGAGGAGGTTACAGAGATAGGGAGGGTTGTAGAGGTTGGAGGAGGATACAGAGATAGGGAGCGCTTTAGGGGCTTGAGGAGGTTACAGAGATAGGGAGGGGTGTAGGGGCTGGATAAGGTTACAGAGGTAGGGAGGGTTAAAGGTGCTGGAGGAGGTTACAGAGATAGGGAGTGTTGTAGAGGTTGGAGGTTACGGAGATTGAGTGGGGTGTAGAGGTTGGAGGAGGTTACATAGATAGGGAGGGTTGCAGGAATTTACAGAGATAGGGAGGGTTGTAGGGGCTGGAGGAGGTTACAGAGATAGGAAGGGTTGTAGGGGCTGGAGGAGGTTACAGAGATAAGGAGGATTTTAGGGGCTGGAGGAGGTAACATAGATAGAGAAGGTTGTAGGGGCTGGAGGAGGTAACAGAGATAGGGAGGGTTGTAGGGGCTGGAGGAGGTTACAGAGATAGGGAAGTGTAGGGGCTGGAGGAAGTTACAGACATAGGGAGGGTTTTAGGGGCTGGAGGAGGTGACAGAGATAGGGAGGATTCTATGGGCTGGAGGAGGCTACAGAGATAGGAAGGGTTGCAGGGGTTGGAGGAGGTTAAAGAGATAGGGAGGGTTGTAGAGGCTGGAAGAGGTTACAGAGATAAGGAGGGTTGTAGGGGCTCGTGGAGGTTACAGAGATAGAGAGTGTTGTAGGGGCTGGAGGAGGTTGCAGAGATAGGGAGGGCTCTAGGGGCTGGAGGAGGTTGCAGAGATAGTGAGGGTTGTAGGGGCTGGAGGAGCTTACAGATAGAGGGAGGGTTGTAGGGGCTGGAGGAGTCTACAGAGGTAGGGAGGGTTGTAGGGGCTGGAAGAGGTTACAGAGATAGGGAGGGCTGTAGGGGCTGGAAGAGGTTACAGAGATAGGAAGGGCTGTAGTGGTTGGAGGAGGTTACAGATATAGGGAGGGTTATAGGTGCTGGAGGAGGTTACAGAGATAGGGAGGATTGTAGGGGCTGGAGGATGTTACAGAGATAGGGAGGGGTGTCGGGGCTGGAGGAGGTTACAGAGATAGGGAAGTGCAGGGGCTGGAGGACGCTACAGAGATAGGAAGGTTTGAAGGGGCTGGAGGAAGTTACAGAGATAGGGAGGGTTTTAGGGGCTGGAGGAGGCTACAGAGGTAGGGAGGGTTCTAGGGACTGGAGGAGGTTACAGAGATAGGGAGGATTCTATGGGCTGGAGGAGGCTACAGAGATAGGAAGGGTTGCAGGGGTTGGAGGAGGTTACAGAGATAGGGAGGGTTGTGGAGGCTGGAAATGGTTACAGAGATAGGGAGGGTTGTAGGGGCTGGAGGATGTCACAGAGATAGGGAGGGCTGTAGAGGCTGGAGGAGGTTGCAGAGATAGGGAGGGCTCTAGGGGCTGGAGGAGGATGCAGAGATAGAAAGGGTTGTAGCGGCTGGAGGAGGTTGCAGAGAGAGGGAGGGTTGTAGGGGCTGGAGGAGTCTACAGAGATAGGGAGCGTTGTAGGGGCTGGAAAAGGTTACAGAGATAGGAAGGGTTGTAGTGGGTGGAGGAGGTTACAGATATAGTGAGTGTTATAGGGGCCGGAGGAGGTAACAGAGATAGGGAGGTTTGTAGGGGCTGGAGGAGGTTACAGAGATAGGGAGGGGTGTAGAGGTTGGAGGAGTTTACAGAGATAGGGAGGGGTGTAGGGGCTGGAGGAGGTTATAGAGATAGGGAGGGGTTTGTAGCAGCTGGAGGAGGTTACAGAGAAAGTGAGGGTTGTAGCGGCTGGAGGAGGTTACAGAGATAGGGAGGGTTGTAGGTGCTGGAGGAGGTTACAGAGATAGGGAGGGCTGTAGGGGCTGGAAGAGGTTACAGAGATAGGAAGGGTTGTAGTGGGTGGAGGAGGTTCCTTAGATAGGGAGGGTTGCAGGGGCTGGAAGAGGTTACAGAGATAGGGAGGGCTGTAGGTGCTGGAAGAGGTTACAGAGATAGGGTGGGTTGTAGGGGCTGGAGGAGGTTACAGAGATAGGGAGGACTGCAGGGGCTGGAAGAGGTTACAGAGATAGGGTGGGTTGTAGGGGCTGGAGGAGGTTACAGAGATAGGGAGGGCTGTAGGGCTGGCTGGAGGAGGTTGCAGAGATAGGGACCGCTGTAGGGGCTGGAGGAGGTTGCAGAGATAGGGAGGGTTGTAGGGGCTGGAGGAGGCTACAGAGATAGGGAGGGTTGTAGGGGCTGGAAGAGGTTACAGAGATAGGGAGGGTAGTAGTGGCTGGAAGAGGTTACAGAGATAGGGAGGATTGTATGGGCTGGGGAAGGCTACAGAGATAGGAAGGGTTGCAGGGGTTGGAGGAGGTTACAGAGATAGGGAGGGTTGGAGAGTCTGAAAGAGGTTACAGAGATAGGGAGGACGGTAGGAGCTGGAAGAGGTTTCAGAGATAGGGAGGGTTGTAGTGGGCTGGAGGAGGTTACAGAGATAGGGAGGGCGGTAGGGGCTGGAGGAGGTTGCAGAGATAGGGAAGGTTGTAGGGGCTGGAGGAGGTCACGGAGATAGGGAGGGTTGTAGGAGCTGAACGAGGTTAGACAGATAGGGAGGGTTGTAGAGGATGGAGGGTACAGAGATAGGGAGGGTTGAAGGGTCTGGACGAGGTAACAGAAATAGCGAGGGTTGTACGGGCTAGAGGAGTTTACAGAGATAGGGTGGGGTGTAGGGGCTGGAGGAGGTTACAGAGATAGGAAGGTTTGAAGGGGCTGGAGGAAATTACAGAGATAGGGAGGGTTGTAGGGGCTGGAGGAAGTTACAGAGATAGGGAGAGTTGTAGGGGCTGGAGGAGGTTACAGAGATAGGGAGAGTTGTCGGGGCTGGAAGAGGTTACAGAAATATGGAGCGTTGTCGGGGCTGGAAGAGGTTACAGAGATCGGGAGGGTTGTAGGGGCTGAAGGAGGTTAGAGAGTTAGGCAGTGTTGTAGAGTTTGGAGGAGGGTACAGAGATAGGGAGGGTTGTATGGGCTGGAGGAGTTTACAGAGATAGGGAGAGTTGTAGAGGCTGGAGAAGGTTACAGAGATAGGGAGGGTTGTAGGGGCTGGAGAAGGTTACAGAGGTAGGGAGGGTTATAGGGGCTGGAGGAGGTAACAGAGATAGGGAGGATTGTATGGGCTGGAGGACGCTACAGAGATAGGAATGGTTACAGGGGTTGGAGGAGGTTACAGAGATAGGGAGGGTTGGAGAGTCTGGAAGAGGTTACAGAGATAGGGAGGACGGTAGGAGCCGGAAGAGGTTTCAGAGATAAGGAGGGTTGTAGAGGGCGGAGGAGGTTACAGAGATAGGGAAGGTTGTAGGGGCTGGAGGAGGTTACAGAGATAGGGAGGGCTGTAGGAGGTTGTAGAGATAGGGAGGGTTGTAGGGGCTGGAGGAGGTTACAGAGAGAGGGAGGGTTGTAGGGGCTAGAGGAGTCTACAGATATAGGGAGGGTTGTAGGGGCTGGAAGAGGTTACATAGATAGGGAGGGCTGTAGGGGCTGGAAGAGTTTAAAGAGATAGGAAGGGTTGTAGTGGGTGGAGGAGGTTACAGAGATAGGGAGGGTTATAGCGGCTGGAAGAGGTTACAGAGATATGGAGGGTTGAAGGGGCTGGAGGAGGTTACAGAGATAGGTAGGGTTGTAGGGGCTGGAGGGGGCTCCAGAGATAGGGAGTGTTGCAGGGGCTGGAGGAGGTTACAGAGATAAGGAGGGATAAAGGGGCTGGAGGAGGTTACAGAGATAGGGAGGGTTGTAGGAGCTGAAGGAGGTTAGAGAGATAGTGAGGGTTGTAGAGGCTGGAGGAGGGTACAGAGATAGGGAGGGCTGAAGGAGGTTACAGAGATTAGGAGGGTTGTAGGGGCTGGAGGAGGTTACAGAGATAGGGTGGGTTGTAGGGGCTGGAAAAGGTTACGGAGATGGGGAGGGGTGTAGGGGCTGGAGGAGGTTACAGAGATAGGGAGGGTTGTAGGGGCTGGAGGAGGTCACAGAGATAGGGAGGGTTGTAGGGGCTGGAGGAGGTCACAGAGATAGGGAGGGTTGTAGGGGCTGGAGGAGGTTACAGAGAGGGAGCATTGCAGGGGCTGGAGGAGGCTACAGAGATAAGGAGGCTTAAAGGGGCTGGAGGAGGTTACAGAGATAGGGAGGGTTGTAGGAGCTGAAGGAGGTTAGAGAGATAGGGAGGGTTGTAGAGGCTGGAGGAGGATACAGAGATAGGGAGGGCTGAAGGAGGTTTCAGAGATAGGGAGGGTTGTAGGGGCTGGAAAAGGTTATGGAGATGGGGAGGGGTGTAGGGGCTGGAGGAGGTTACAGAGATAGGGAGGGTTGTAGGGGCTGTAGGAGGTCACAGAGATAGGGAGGGTTGTAGGGGCTGGAGGAGGTCACAGAGATAGGGAGGGGTGTAGGGGCTGGAAGAAGTTACAGAGATAGGAAGGGCTTTAGGGGCTTGAGGAGGTTACAGAGATAGGGAGGGGTGTAGGGGCTGGAAGAACTTACAGAGATAGGGAGGGTTGTAGGGGCTGGAGGAGGTTACAGAGATAGGGAGGGTTGTAGGGGCTGGAGGAGGTTACAGAGAGGGAGCATTGCAGGGGCTGGAGGAGGCTACAGAGATAAGGAGGCTTAAAGGGGCTGGAGAAGGTTACGGAGGTAGGGAGGGGTGTAGAGGTTGGAGTAGGTTACAGAGATAGGGAGCGTTGTAGGGGCTGGAAGAGGTTACAGAGATAGGAAGGGTTGTAGTGGGTGGAGGAGGTTACAGATATAGGGAGTGTTATAGGGGCTGGAGGAGGTTACAGAGATAGGGAGGTTTGTAGGGGCTGGAGGAGGTTACAGAGAGAGGGAGGGTTGTAGGGGCTGGAGGAGTCTACAGAGATAGGGAGCGTTGTAGGGGCTGGAAGAGGTTACAGAGATAGGAAGGGTTGTAGTGGGTGGAGGAGGTTACAGATATAGGGAGTGTTATAGGGGCTGGAGGAGGTTACAGAGATAGGGAGGTTTGTAGGGGCTGGAGGAGGTTACAGAGATAGGGAGGGGTGTAGGGGCTGCAGGAGGTAATGGAGATAGGGAGGGGTTGTAGCAGCTGGAGGAGGTTACAGAGAAAGGGAGGGTTGTAGCGGCTGGAGGAGGTTACAGAGATAGGGAGGGTTGTAGGTGCTGGAGGAGGCTACAGAGATAAGGAGGCTTAAAGGGGCTGGAGGAGGTTACAGAGATAGGGAGGGTTGTAGGAGCTGAAGGAGGTTAGAGAGATAGGGAGGGTTCTGGAGGCTGGAGGAGGGTACAGAGATAGGAGGGCTGAAGGAGGTTTCAGAGATAGGGAGGGTTGTAGGTGCTGGAAAAGGTTACGGAGATGGGGAGGGGTGTAGGGGCTGGAGGAGGTTACAGAGATAGGGAGGGTTGTAGGGGCTGTAGGAGGTCACAGAGATAGGGAGGGTTGTAGGGGCTGGAGGAGGTCACAGAGATAGGGAGGGGTGTAGGGGCTGGAAGAAGTTACAGAGATAGGGAGGGCTTTAGCGGCTTGAGGAGTTACAGAGATAGGGAGGGGTGTAGGGGTTGGAAGAACTTACAGAGATAGGGAGGGTTGTA
>NW_027599403.1:0-27028 GCF_964194155.1 Cetorhinus maximus
CCGGCCCCGCCCCGCGCCCCGCCCCGCGCCCCTCAGGTCCCGCCCATAGCCCCGCCCCCGGTCACTCAAGCCCCGCCCCTGCCCGTTACCAGGGGAACCCTCAGCGTCAGTGCGACAAGGGGCCGTGAGACGGCGGTACGGGAGGGGTGGGGGGCGTGGTTTGATTGACACCGGATAGTCCAATGAACAGCGGGATCATACTGACTGACGTTGGGCCCTGGCCAATCGGCGTGGAGAGAGGGGCGGGACTGTAACCCGGAGAGAGAGACTGAGGAGGAAGAGGTGAGTGTGAAACAGGAGAAAGGGAAAAGAAAACAAAGGAGGGAGGGAGAGAGAAAGAGGGAGGGAGAGAGAAAGAGGGAGGAAGAGGGAGAGAGAGGGAAAGAGGGAGGGAGAGGGAAAGAGGGAGAGAGAGGGAAAGAGGGAGGGAGAGGGAAAGAGGGAGGGAGAGGGAAAGAGGGAGGGAGAGGGAAAGAGGGAGGGAGAGGGAAAGAGGGAGAAAGAGGGAAAGAGGGAGAGAGAGGGAAAGAGGGAGAGAGAGGGAAAGAGGGAGGGAGAGGGAAAGAGGGAGAGGTAAAGAGTGTGAGAGAGGGAAAGAGGGAGGGAGAGGGAAAGAGGGAGGGAGAGGGAAAGAGGGAGAAAGAGGGAGGGAGAGAGAAAGAGGGAGGGAGAGGGAAAGAGGGAGAGAGAGGGAAAGAGGGAGAGAGAGGGAAAGAGGGAGGGAGAGGGAAAGAGTGTGAGAGAGGGAAAGAGGGAGGGAGAGGGAAAGAGGGAGAAAGAGGGAAAGAGGGAGAGAGAGGGAAAGAGGGAGAGAGAGGGAAAGAGGGAGGGAGAGGGATAGAGGGAGAGGTAAAGAGTGTGAGAGAGGGAAAGAGGGAGGGAGAGGGAAAGAGGGAGAAAGAGGGAGGGAGAGGGAAAGAGGGAGAAAGAGGGAGGGAGAGGGAAAGAGGGAGAGGATAAGAGGGAGAGAGAGGGAAAGAGGGAGGGAGAGGGAAAGAGGGAGAAAGAGGGAGGGAGAGGGAAAGAGGGAGAAAGAGGGAGGGAGAGGGAAAGAGGGAGAGGATAAGAGGGAGAGAGAGGGAAAGAGGGAGGGAGAGGGAAAGAGGGAGGGAGAGGGAAAGAAGGAGGGAGGGGGAAAGAAGGAGGAAGAGGGAGAAAGAGGGAGAGGGAAAGTGGGAGAGTGAGTGAAAGAGGGAGGGAGAGGGAAAGAGGGAGAGGTAAAGAGGGAGAGAGAGGGAAAGAGGGAGAAAGAGGGAGGGAGAGGGAAAGAGGGAGAGGATAAGAGGGAGAGAGAGGGAAAGAGGGAGAGAGAGGGAAAGAGGGAGGGAGAGGGAAAGAGGGAGAAAGAGGGAAAGAGGGAGAGAGAGGGAAAGAGGGAGGGAGAGGGAAAGAGGGAGGGAGAGGGAAAGAGGGAGAGAGAGGGAAAGAGGGAGAGAGAGGGAAAGAGGGAGAGGGAAAGAAGGAGGAAGAGGGAGAAAGAGGGAGAGGGAAAGAAGGAGAAAGAGGGAGAGGGAAAGAGGGAGAGAGAGGGAAAGAGGGAGAAAGAGGGAAAGAGGGAGAGAGAGGGAAAGAGGGAGAAAGAGGGAAAGTGGGTGTGGGAAAGAGGGAGAAAGAGGGAGGGAGAGGGAAAGAGGGAGAGGATAAGAGGGAGAGAGAGGGAAAGAGGGAGGGAGAGGGAAAGAGGGAGAAAGAGGGAGGGAGAGGAGGGAGAGGGAAAGAGGGAGGGAGAGGGAAAGAGGGAGAGGGAAAGAGGGAGAAAGAGGGAAAGAGGGAGGGAGAGGTAAAGAGGGAGAGAGAGGGAAAGAGGGAGAGAGAGAAAGAGGGAGAGAGAGGGAAAGAGGGAGGGAGAGGGAAGGAGGGAGAAAGAGGGAGGGAGAAGGGGAGAGGGAAAGAGGGAGGGAGAGGGAAAGAAGGAGGGAGAGGGAAAGAGGGAGAAAGAGGGAAAGAAGGAGGGAGAGGGAAAGAGGGAGAGAGAGTGAAAGAGGGAGGGAGAGGGAAAGAGGGAGTGGGAAAGAGGGAGAAAGAGGGAAAGAGGGAGGGAGAGGGAAAGAGGGAGGGAGAGGGAAAGAGGGAGAGAGGGGGAAAGAGGGGAGAGAGAGGGAAAGAGGGAAAGAGGGAGAAAGAGGGAAAGAAGGAGGGAGAGGGAAAGAGGGAGAAAGAGGGGAAAGAGGGAGGGAGAGGGAAAGAGGGAGGGAGAGGGAAAGAGGGAGGGAGAGGGAAAGAGGGAGAGAGAGGGAAAGAAGGAGGGAGAGTGAAAGAGGGAGAGAGAGGGAAAGAGGGAGAAAGAGGGAAAGAAGGACGGGGAGGGAAAGAGAGAGTGAAAGAGGGAGAGAGAGGGAGAGAGGGAAAGAGAGAGGGAGAGGGAAAGAGGGAGAAAGAGGGAAAGAGGGAGGGAGAGGGAAAGAGGGAGGGAGAGGGAAAGAGGAAGAGGGAAAGAGGGAGGGAGAGGTAAAGAGGGAGAGAGAGGGAAAGAGGGAGAGAGAGGGAGTGAAGTGACGAGTGGTGTACCACAGGGATCGGTGCTGGGACCCTTGCTGTTTGTAGTGTACATTAATGATTTAGACAAGAATATAGGAAGTTTGATCAGTAAGTTCGCAGATGACACGAAAATTGTTGGTGTTGTAAATAGTGAGGGGGAAAGCCTTAGATTACAGGATGATATAGATGGGTTGGTAAGATGGGCAGAGCAGTGGCAAATGGAATTTAATCCTGAGAAGTGTGAGGTGATGCATTTTGGGAGGATTAACACAGCAAAGGAATATACAATGAATGGTAGGACCCTAGGAAGCACGGAGCATCAGAGGGACCTTGATTTACATGTCCATAGATCCCTGAAGGCAGCAGCACAGGTAGATAAGGTGGTTAAGAAGGCATATGGGATACTTGCCTTTATTAACTGAGGCCTAGAAGATAAGAGCAGGGAGGTTATGTTGGAGCTGTATAAAACGCTAGTTAGACCACAGCTGCACAGTACAGGAAGGATGTGATTGCATTGGAGAGGGTGCAGAGGAGATTCACCAGGATGTTGCCTGGGCTGGAGCGTTTCAGTTATGAAGAGAGACTGGATGGGCTGGGGTTGTTTTCCTTAGAGCAGAGAAGGCTGAGGGGGAACCTGATATCATAAACAAAATTATGAGGGGTATAAATAGGGTAGATAGGAAGAAACTTTTCCCCTTAGTGGAGGTGTCAATAACCAGGGGGCATAGATTTAAGGAAATGGGCGGGAAGTTTAGAGGGGATTTGAGGAACGAAATTTCCACCCAGAGGGTGGTTGGAATCTGGAACACACTGCCTGAGGGGGTGGTAGAGACAGAAACCCTCACAACATTTAAGAAGTATTGAGATGAGCACTTGAAACGACATAGCATACAGGGCTACGGGCCAAGCGCTGGGAAATGGGACTAGAATAGATAGGGGCTTGATGGCCGGCACGGACATGATGGGCCGAAGGGCCTGTTTCTGGCTGCATAACTCTATGACTGTATGAAAGAGGAAGGGAAAGAGGGAAAGTGGAGGGAGGGAAACAGGGAGGGGAGATGGGGAGGGAGAGGAGAGTAGGGTGCAGATGGAAAGAGGGAGTGGGAGGGGAGGAGAATAGGGAGGGAAGGGATGAAAAGGGGTGAGGAAAGAGTGAGGGAGGGGGAGCGAAGAGGGGGAGGGAAAGAGTGAGGGAGGGGGAGGGAAGGGGGGGAGGGAAAGAGGGAGGAAGTCGGAGGGGAGAGAGGGGGAGGGATGAGGGAGTGGAAGTGAAAGAGGGAGGGAGGGAAATGGAGGCGGGGCGGGAAAGAGCGAGGGAGGGGGACAGAAAGAGGGAGGGGGAGGGAAAGAGGAAGTAAGGGAAAGGGGGGCTGGGAGAGATGGAATGAGGGAGGGAAAGGGGAGGGCAGGAAGGAGGGATGGGGAGGGAAAGTGGGATGGAGGGAGGGACGGAGAGGGAGGGAAAGAGGGAGTGAGGGAAAGAGGGAGTGAGGGAAAAGGGGACTGAGGGAAAGGGGAGGGAAAGAGGGAGGGAGAGAAAGGGGGAGGACAGGAAAGAGGGAGAGAAGGGGAGGGAAAGTGGGAGGGAGAGAAGGAGGGGGCAGGCAGGAGGGATGGAGAGGGAGGGCGAGTGGGAGGGAGAGAGATTGAAAGAGGGACGGAGGGAGAGAAAGAGGGAGGGTGAAGGATGGAGGGAAGGAGGGAGGGAAATATGGAGGGAGGGATAGAGGTTGCGAGGGAGAGGGAGGGAAGGAGGCAGAAAGGAAGGGTGGGAGAGGACGAGGAGGGAGAGGACACATAGACAAATAAAGAACAAACAGGGCTGAATTTTTGGCTGGGAGCACCCGAGACGCTCGAGTGTGAAATAGGGCGTGATATTTCGGTCAGCGGGCGTGCACGAGAGTTGCCATCGTGACCATTGACTATTGAGAGGCCTATTAATGCCATTAAAGTAATAATTAACTGAGATGTTATGTTGCCCGCCCAACATTACAGTTGGCGGCGGACGAATCAGCCAGGCAGCTTTTGCATTTTTCGAGAAACCTCATCCACAGGCAGGACATCCCCAGGTGGGACATCCACAGGCGCGACATCCACAGGTGGGACATCCCCGGGCGGGACATCCACAGGCGGGACATCCACAGGTGGGACATCCCCGGGCGGGACATCCCCGGGCGGGACATCCACAGGCGGGACATCCACAGGTGGGACATCCCCGGGCGGGACATCCACAGGTGGGACATCCCCGGGCGGGACATCCACAGGCGCGACATCCACAGGTGGGACATCCCCAGGTGGGACATCCACAGGTGGGACATCCCCGGGCGGGACATCCACAGGTGGGACATCCCCGGGCGGGACATCCCCGGGCGGGACATCCACAGGCAGGACATCCACAGGCGGGACATCCACAGGTGGGACATCCACAGGTGGGACATCCCCGGGCGGGACATCCACAGGCGGGACATCCCCGGACGCGACATCCACAGGCGGGACATCCACAGGCGGGACATCCCCGGACGCGACATCCACAGGCGGGACATCCACAGGCGGGACATCCCCGGACGCGACATCCACAGGCGGGACATCCCCGGACGCGACATCCACAGGCGGGACATCCCCGGGCGGGACATCCACAGGCGGGACATCCACAGGCGGGACATCCCCGGACGCGACATCCACAGGCGGGACATCCACAGGTGGGACATCCCCGGGCGCGACATCCCCAGGTGGGACATCCCCGGGCGCGACATCCACAGGCGGGACATCCACAGGCGGGACATCCACAGGTGGGACATCCCCGGGCGCGACATCCACAGGCGGGACATCCACAGGCGGGACATCCACAGGTGGGACATCCCCGGGCGCGACATCCCCAGGTGGGACATCCCCGGGCGCGACATCCACAGGCGGGACATCCACAGGTGGGACATCCACAGGTGGGACATCCCCGGGCGCGACATCCACAGGCGGGACATCCACAGGCGGGATATCCACAGGCGCGACATCCCCAAGCGGGACATCCACAGGCGGGACATCCACAGGCGGGACATCCACAGGCGGGATATCCACAGGCGCGACATCCCCAAGCGGGACATCCACAGGCGCGACATCCACAGGCGCGACATCCACAGGCGGGATATCCACAGGCGCGACATCCCCAAGCGGGACATCCACAGGCGGGACATCCACAGGCGGGACATCCACAGGCGGGACATCCCCAAGCGGGACATCCACAGGCGCGACATCCACAGGCGGGACATCCACAGGCGCGACATCCACAGGTGGGACATCCCCAAGCGGGACATCCACAGGCGCGACATCCACAGGCGGGACATCCCCAAGCGGGACATCCACAGGCGCGACATCCACAGGCGGGACATCCACAGGCGCGACATCCACAGGCGGGACATCCCCAAGCGGGACATCCACAGGCGCGACATCCACAGGCGGGACATCCACAGGCGGGACATCCACAGGCGCGACATCCACAGGCGCGACATCCACAGGCGGGACATCCCCAAGCGGGACATCCACAGGCGCGACATCCACAGGCGCGACATCCACAGGCGCGACATCCACAGGCGCGACATCCACAGGCGGGACATCCACAGGCGCGACATCCACAGGCGGGACATCCACAGGCGCGACATCCACAGGCGGGACATCCACAGGCGCGACATCCACAGGCGGGACATCCCCAAGCGGGACATCCACAGGCGCGACATCCACAGGCGGGACATCCACAGGCGCGACATCCCCAAGCGGGACATCCCCAAGCGGGACATCCCCAAGCGGGACATCCACGGGCGGGACATCCACAGGAGGGATGAGGTTTCCCTAATTAACTTTAAAAAGTAAAAATGTTTGGACAGAAGTTTGATCATCCATCTGTTCCGGTGACTGATTCTGATGGGTGGGCATTTTTTCCCAGTTTTTAAAATCTTTATTTTTTGCATTTAAATTCCTCAGCTCCTTGAGGCATCTCTCTGCTTTCAGGGAGCTTTCATTCCGTGCTCCCCCCGCGCCCACGCTGACTTCAGCGCCTGTCCTCCTCCCGCCCCCACCCTGGCAGCACTGAGTATTTCAGCGCCCCTTTCATGCTGGCTGGTCATTAATTGGCCAGCCACTATGCAATCGTGGTCGGGGGCCGATTGCAGTCGGGGGTCTGTCCCTGGCCGTTCCTGGTCCCGCCAAACTAAAAATCCTGCCCATGGAGTCTCTCTGGAGAGATGGGATTTGGAGGATGAGCGTCATACAATAAAGGGTAAAGTCCACAGGGTCTCGACGCTATCGACCTGGAGTTTCTCACATGTTGGTGCAGACTCGATGGGCCGAAGGGCCTCTTCTGCACTGTGTGATTCTGTGATTCTGAATTCTCTCGTCTGCAGGTGGGCCCTTGGTCCCACTAGATACCTTGGTCTCAGCTTTGCAGGTCCAAATGCAGACTGGTTACACTGAGATGAGGGTTCTCTGGCTACAGGTTAATAGTTACATACAATTTTAGGCAAGGTAGAGAGAGGGAGGGTAAGAGTGAGGGATCCAGTCAAGGTAGCCTTCCTTTCTTAGCTTGGTCTTCAACAAAACTGCCTTCAAAACAAGCAGGTTCACAACACAAGTTTTCCCTCTATCCCATGTGCTTGCCTTTTTGTCTCCCAGCTTTTCATTAATTAAAGAGCCTTGTAGTTCAACACAAACGAACAAACAACTCCTTCTCAAGTACCCTATAGGGCAGGGGATCTCTTGGAAGAAGCCTGCTCGTTGACTGTTCCATGGTGAACTTCTGATCTTTAAAACAAAGTCCCAGGTTAGCACCCAGATGTCCAGACCATGCCAGGTCCTTCCATTTTGTAAAAGAAAAATTGAGCCTCGAGAGATATGATCCAACATGCCTCTGCCCTTACGAGATGAAACCCAATTTCCAAATGTGTTTCATCACAAAGTGCACAGAAAAACTTATAACAGAATTCAAACATACACTGATCAGCCATTCGCTCCTTGTACAGAATCTGTTCAATTTTCTGACTATCTTGCTTTGCAGATGGTTATAAAAATTTTACATTCTTGATAATGTATCATCAATTATATAATCTTTTCCAGCAATATGAAAAATCTTCAAGTTATAAAGTTATATTAGCAAACTCCATCAGAACAGTCTGTCATTCTGAGTCTCAAATGTTTCTCCAAAGGCCAAAGGGTCAGTATATACTAATGTTTCTTTACAGCCACGAAGGATATATACCTCAAAATGCTTAAGAGCCAGTAATAATCCCAGGGTCCTTTTCTATTGTGGAATATCTGTTTTGATGCCGATTTAATTTTTGAGGAAAGTACCCCACTGGCTTCTCTATTCCCCATAAGACCACATCCATCCCCAAGTCACCAACATTGATTGTCGGCTTGAAGAGTTTAGTGAAATTAGGGGCAGCTAATACTGGTTCATTATTTAGAATAACCTTCAGCTTCTCAAAAGCTGTCTGGCACGCTCTTGATCGGACCACTTTTGCTTTCTTTTGCAATAAATCCACTAGTGGAGCCACTATTGTGCTGAAGTTTGGCACAAATTTACAATAGAAACCGCACATCCCTAAAAATTGTCTTTTTTTAATTCATTCGTGGGATGTGGGCTTCACTGGCTAGGCCAGCATTTATTCCCCATCCCTAGTTGCCCTTGAGAAGGTGGTGGTGAGCTGCCTTCTTGAACCACTGCAGTCCATGTGGTGTAGGTACACCTACAGTGCTGTTAGGAAGGGAGTTCCAGGATTTTGACCCAGCGACAGTGAAGGAACGGTGATATATTTCCAAGTCAGGATGGTAAGTGACTTGGAGGGGAACTTCCAGGTGGTGATGTTCCCATCTATCTGCTGCCCTTGTCCTTCTAGATGGTAGTGGTCACGGGTTTGTAAGGTGCTGTCGAAGGAGTCTTGGTGAATTGCTGCAGTGCATCTTGTAGATGGTACACACTGCTGCTGTTGTGCATCGGTGGTGGAGGGAGTGAATGTTTGTGGATGTGGTACCAATCAAGCGGGGCTGCTTTGTGCTGGATGGTGTCAAGCTTCTTGAGTGTTGTGGGAGCTGCACTCATCCAGGCAAGTGGAGAGTATTCCATCACACTCCTGACTTGTGCCTTGTAGATGGTGGACAGGCTTTGGGGAGTCAAGAGGTGAATTACTCATCCCACAATTCCTAGCCCCTGACCTGCTCTTGTAGCCACAGTATTTATATGGCTAGTCCAGTTCAGTTTCTGGTCAATGGTAACCCCCAGGATGTTGATAGTGGGGGATGCAGTGATGGTAATGCCATCGAACATCAAGGGACGATGGTTGGATTCTCTCTAGTTGGAGATGGCCATTGCCTGACACTTGTGTGGCGTGAATGTTACTTACCACTTGTCAGTCCAAGCCTGGATATTGTCCAGGTCTTGCTGCATTTGGACATGGGCTGCTTCAGTATCTGAGAAGTCGCAAATGGTGGTGAATATTGTGCAATCATCAGCGAACATAGAAACATAGAAACTAGGAGCAGGAGTAGGCCATTTGGCCCTTCGAGCCTGCTCCACCATTCATTATGATCATGGCTGATCATCCAACTCAATAGCCTGCTCCCGCTTTCTCCCCATATCCTTTGATCCCTTTCGCCCCAAGAGCTATATCTAACTCCTTCTTGAAAACATACTATGTTTTGGCCTCAACTCCTTTCTGTTGTAACGAATTCCACAGGCTCACCACTCTCTGGGTGAAGAAATTTCTCCTCATCTCAGTCCTAAATGGTCTACCCCATATCCTCAGACTGTGACCCCTGGTTCTGGACTCCCCCACCATCGGGAACATCCTTCCTGCATCTACCCTGTCTAGTCCTGTTAGAATTTTATAGGTTTCTATGAGATGCCCCCATATTCTTCTGAACTCCAGCGAATATAATCCTAACTGACTCAATCTCTCGTCATATGTCAGTCCCGCCATTCCAGGAATCAGTCTGGTAAACCTTCGCTGCACTCCCTCTATAGCAAGAACATCCTTCCTCAGATAAGGAGACCAAAACTGCACACAATGTTCCAGGTGTGGTCTCACCAAGGCCCTGTACAATTGCGGCAAGACATCCCTGTTCCTGTACTTGAACCCTCTGGTTATGAAGGCCAACATACCATTTGCCTTCTTTACCGCCTACTGCACCTGCATGCTTACCTTCAGCGACTGGTGTACAAGGACACCCAGGTCTCGTTGCACATTCCCCTCTCTCAATTTATAGCCATTCAGATAATAATCTGCCTTCCTGTTTTTGCTGCCAAAGTGGATAATCTCACATTTAACCACATTATACTGCATCTGCCATGCATTTGCCCACTCACTCAGCTTGTCCAAATCACACTGAAGCATCTCTGCATCCTCCTCACAGCTCACCCTCCCACCCAGCTTTGTGTCATCTGCAAATTTGGAGATATTACATTTAGTTCCCTCATCTAAATCATTAATATATATTGTGAATAACTGGGGTCCCAGCACCGATTCCTGCAGTACCCCACAAGTCACTGCTTGCCATTCGGAAAAAGACCTGTTTATTCCTACTCTTTGTTTCCTGCCTGCCAACCAGTTTTCTATCCATCTCAATACACTACCCCCAATCCCATGCGCTTTAATTTTACGTGGGACTTTGTCGAAAGCCTTCTGAAAGTCCAAATAAACCACATCCACTGGCTCCCCTTCATCAACTCTACCAGTTACATCCTCAAAAAATTCCAGTAGATTTGTCAAGCATGATTTCCCTTTCATAAATCCATGCTGACTCTGTCCAATTCTGCCACTGTTTTCCACTGTTTTTCAGCTATTAAATCTTTTATAATGGACTCTAGAATTTTCCCCACTATCGACATCAGGCTGACTGGTCTATAATTCCCTGTTTTCTCTCTACCTCCCTTTTTAAATAGTGGGGTTACATTAGCTACCCTCCAATCTCTTAGAACTGTTCCAGAGTCTATGGGATCTCGAATGCACCAATGCATCCACTATTTCTATGGCCACTTCCTTAAATACTCTGGGATGTAGATTATCAGGCCTTGGGGGTTTATCGGCCTTCAATCCCATCAATTTTCCCAACACTATTTCCCTACTAATACTGATTTCTTTCAGTTCCTCCCTCTCACTAAACCCTGTGTTCCCCAACATTTCTGGGATGTTATTTGTGTCCTCCTTTGTGAAGACAGAACCAAAGTATGTATTTAGTTGGTCAGCCATTTCTTTGTTCCCCATTATTAATTCCCCTGTTTCTGACTGTAAGGGACCTACATTTGTCTTCACCAATCTTTTTCTCTTCACATACAAGGACTGTGCGGTGGTCACTCCTACTGTCATGGACAGATGCATCTGCGGCAGGCAGGTTGGTGAGGATGAGGTCAAGAATGTTTTTCCCTCTTGTTGGTTCCGTCACCACCTGCCGCAGACCCAGTCTAGCAGCTATGTCCATTAGGACTTGGCCAGCTCAGTCAGTAGTGGTGCTACCGAGCCACTTGATGATGGACATTGAAGTCCCCCACCCAGAGGACATTCTGTGCCCTCAGTGCTTCCTCCAAGTGATGTTCAACATGGATGAGCACTGATTCATCAGCTGAGGGAGGGAGGAACATGACAATCTGCAGGAGGTTTCCTTGCCCATATTTGACCTGATGCCATGAGATTTCATGGAGTCTGGAGTCGATGTCGAGGACTCCCAGGGCAACTCCCTCCCGACTGTATACCACTGTGCTACCACCACTACTGGGTCTGTCCTGCCGGTGGGACAGGACATACCCAGGAATGGTGATGGTGGTGTCTGGGACACTATCTGTAAGGTATGATTCTGTGAGGATGACTATGTCAGGCTGTTGCTTGACTAGTTTGTGAGACAGCTCTCCCAATTTTGGCACTAGCCCCCAGATGTTAGTAAGGAGGACTTTGCAGGGCCGACAGGGCTGAGATTGTTGTTACCCAGGTCGATGCCGGGTGGTCTGTCCAGCTTCATTCCTTTTTTGTGTATTTGTCACAACTGAGTATCTTGCTAGGCCATTTCAGAGGGAGTTTAAGAGTCAAACACTTTGCTGTGGATCTGGAATCACATGTACGCCAGACAACCAGGTAAGGACAATAAATTTCCTTTCCTGAAGGACATTAGTGAACCAGATGGGTTTTTACAACAATCGACAATGGTTTCATGGTCATCATTGGACTTTTAATTCCAGATTTTTATTGAATTCAAATTCCACCACCTGCCATGGCTGGATTCGAACCAGGGTCCCCAGAGCATTACCCTGGGTCTCTGGATTACTAATCTAGTGACAATACCACTACACCATCGCCTGCCCTAGAATCACCTCCACTCTTCTGATTTCCCATTTAGTTTTAGGGACAGGGAATTCCATCAAAGCCTGTACCTTCACTGGTCTTGGCAAGACTCGTCCCTACCCCACGACAAACCCTAAATAAGTTACTCGAGTTTTTGCAAACTCACTTTTTGCAAGGTTTATTACTAGATCTGCTAACTGTAAATGTCTAAATAAGGCTTCCAGTTGTTTGAAATGGTTTTTCGTGTGTTTCTGTAAACAAGTACATCAGCTAAGTAAAACCACACAGTTAGCGACATTAGTGATCACCTGATTCATTTGTCTTTGGAAAGTGACTGGAGCGGTTTTTAGTCCAAACGGAATCACTCGGTGTTGGTATAACCCATTTGGTGTGGGAAAGGTCGATATCTCCTTTACTCACAATGTTAAAGGTACTGGTCAGTATCCTTTCAACAAATCTATCTTAGTAAGGAGCAAGGCACTGCCAACTCTGTCAATACAATCTTCTAGACGAGGGATTGGGTAGGAATCGGTTTTTGTTACCGCATTAACCTTTCTATAATCTGTGCAGAATCTGGTTGATGCATCAGGGCTTTGGCACTAACACAAATGGGGAACACCAACTGCTTCAACTGGGCTCAATTAGGTGATTTTCCAACATAAACTGAATTTCTGCTGTCACTTCTGCTTGTTTCTCTGGACTTAACCAATAGGGATGTTGCTTTATAGGAGAAAATTCCCCTGCATCCACACCATGTGTGGCTAAAGTTGTGACCCTCGTTTATCCCTACAGATCCCTTTAAATTCTGTAAGTAGCCTCATTAGATCCTCTTGTCCTACCTCTAAGTATGAATCACTGTCCTAATATTTCAGTGTTAGCTTACCGGATAGGAGGAGGTCCAATGTGTGAATTGTCTAAGTCTCCTTCTGCCTCACTGTCACTCTCTCTTTCGTGCTCCTCTATGTTTACAACCTGACATACCAGCTCTCTCCCAGCTCCCTCCCTACGATAGGATCATTTTAACTGATTGATACGACACAGCTGATTCTTTTTCCTATGATCTGGTGTATTTATCAGATAATTTACTTCACTAACCCTCTTAATTACCGTGTATGGACCACTGAACTGTGCTTTCAGAGGAAAACAAAAACAGAATTACCTGGAAAAACTCAGCAGGTCTGGCAGCATCGGCGGAGAAGAAAAGAGTTGACGTTTCGACTCGAAACATCAACTCTTTTCTTCTCCGCCGATGCTGCCAGACCTGCTGAGTTTTTCCAGGTAATTCTGTTTTTGTTTTGGATTTCCAGCATCCGCAGTAGTTTTTGTTTTTATCTCTGTGCTTTCAGAGGGTCCCCTGTAAAGGGAATAATACCAACACTTCAGCCCCTGGTTGTAATGTTTGGGTCACAGCTTGCTTATCTGCCCAGTCTTTCATCTTTGTTTGAGAAACTTTAAGATGTTCCTGAGCCACTTTGCAGGTTCCAATGAGACGTTCCTGGAACACAGACACATAGCCTAACATAGCGGATTCATCCTTCTCTCCGAAAAACTTTCCTTGCATTAATTTCAGAGGATCTCTTACCTCATGTCCGTAAATTAATTCAAAAAGGCTAAAACCAATAGATTCATTTGGTGAATCTTGGGTAGCAAGTAAGAGAAAATCCAGTCCTTTGTCCCAATCATGGAGAGTTCATGACAATCTGCTTAAGTCATTGTTTTGAGAGTTTGATGGTGCCTCTCTCAAGCTCCCTGTGTTTTTGGATGATATGCTGTGGAGTTTAACTGTTTTAGACCCAAACTACTCATTATGTTCTGAAGATTTTAAACATAAAATTGGAACCTTGATCCCACTGGATCTTTACCCATAATCCATAGCGAGCAAAAAAATTGGGTTAATTTCTCTGCCACTACTCTAGCCGTGATGGTCCTTAAAGGGATGGTCTCTGGAAATGGGGTTGTCGTATCCATAGTAATAAGGATATGCTGGTGTCCTGCTTTCATTTCTGGTCATGGTCCCACACAGCCCACTAACACCCGACTGAATGGTTCCTCAAAAACTGGGATAGGAACTAAGGATGCGGTTTGACTGCATGTTGTGGTTTTCCTATCATCTGGCACGTTTTACAAAAAGGCACCATGTCCTCATGAAGACCTGGCCAGTAAAACTGCTGGTTTCTCCGCACAGGAGTTTTCCATATCCCTATATTTCCTGCCATAGGAATTTCCTGTGCTACCCATAATATCTCTTTCCGATATTTGGTTGATTTTAATGAATAAGCATCCACTCCTCACTGCATGTCTGTGAGGAGGTCTCCACTTCCTCATTATTATCCCATTTCTAATATAATAACATTCTGGAACTGCCTTAGCCTCAGTTTCAGTTTAGGCTGATTCTGCCGTCCTACTTAACTCTGGATCAGCTTGTTGAGCCTCAACTAGAGAAGATTTGTTAAACATTTCTTTTGGATTATCTAAGTCTGTAAAGAAAGTTCCAGCCAGCCAGATATCTGTCTGTGGTATCACTTTGACCTTTGATGATGGAATTTGCTGAGCCATTGCTTGGGTCATCCTAATAAAGGAAAAATCCCTGGAACCTTGTCCTGTAACTGCTCTGTCTCTTCAACCTCTCTGTAATTATGGGAGAAGCTACTACCTTCACTCCGGCTAAATCATTTCCCAGGAGTAAATCAACTCCATCTATGGGTAACTGCTGAACAACCCCTACCGTCACTGCCCCTGACAATAGGTCACACTCCAGGTGCACCCGGTACAAAGGTAAGGGGATATACTCCTCACTAATACCATTGACTAAAACTTTGGTTTTTAATGCGCTCTCTGATGGAAAAGTTATGCCTTTCCCCAGCAAAAGTGTTTTGGTGGTTCTTGTATCTGTTAATATTATTATAGGTTTAGCTGTCTCATTTGATGGTAAGAGGTTACTTTTCCCCTTGACAAAAATTCTTTATAACTCTCATGTATCTTATTCACCTCCCCTGAGCTCACAGCAGTGTTCACACTCGGTTTCACAGCTGCAGTTAACGCTAAAACTTGATCTGTTGTACTTTCAGTCAGGGCTCCTTTTCCTGAATCACCTTACGCACCCCAATAAGCCCCATGGTTTTCCCACATAACTTCCAGCAATCAGCACGAACATGTCCCACCTTGTTACAATGGGAACACTTAGGCCTTCAAATATCACCTTCACCTTCAGCAGCTTCCTTTCTGGCCTGAGGAGGAGTTTCCAGGGCATTCCCAGCTGCCCCTTAGCTTCTTCCTTGAACAGAGGCCCGAACAATCCCCATCCACCACTACTCTCCTCCGTCTGGCTGAACTTGTTCTCACACTGAACAATTTCTCCTTTAACTCCTCTCACTTCCTCCAAATAAAAGGTGTGGCTATGGGTACCCGCATGGGCCCCAGCTATGCCTGTCTCTTTATGGGGTATGTGGAACATTCCTTGTTCCAGTCCTACTCCGGCCCCCTCCCACAACTCTTTCTCCGGTACATCGATGATTACTTCGGTGCTGCTTCATGCTCTCGTCGGGACCTGGAAAAATTTATTAATTTTGCTTCCAATCTCCACCCCTCCATCATCTTCACATGGTCCATCTCTGACACTTCTCTTCCCTTCCTTGACCTCTCTGTCTCAATTTCTGATGATAGACTGTCCACCAATATCCATTACAAGCCTACCGACTCCCACAGCTACCTCGACTACAGCTCCTCACACCCCGCTTCCTGTAAAGACTCCATCCCATTCTCTCAGTTCCTTCGCCTCCGTCGCATCTGTTCTGATGACGCTACCTTCAAAAACAGCTCCTCTGACATGTCCTCCTTCTTCCTTAACCGAGGTTTTCCATCCACGGTCGTTGACAGGGCCCTCAACCGTGTCCGGCCCATATCCCGCGCATCCTCCCTCACGCCTTCTCCTCCTTCCCAGAAACATGATAGGGTCCCCCTTGTCCTCACTTATCACCCCACCAGCCTCCGCATTCAAAGGATCATCCTCCGCCATTTCCGCCAACTCCAGCATGATGCCACCACCAAACACATCTTCCCTTCACCCCCCCTGACGGCATTCCGTAGGGATCGTTCCCTCCGTGACACCCTGGTCCACTCCTCCATCACCCCCTACTCCTCAACCCCCACTTATGGCACCTCCCCATGCCCACGCAGAAGATGCAACACCTGCCCCTTCACTTCCTCTCTCCTCACCGTCCAAGGGCCCAAACACTCCTTTCAAGTGAAGCAGCATTTCACTTGCATTTCCCCTAACTTAGTCTACTGCATTCGTTGCTCCCAATGCGGTCTCCTCTACATTGGAGAGACCAAACGCAAACTGGGCGACCGTTTTGCGGAACACCTGCGGTCTGTCCGCAAGAAAGACCCAAACCTCCCTGTCGCTTGCCATTTTAACACTCCACCCTGTTCTCTTGCCCACATGTCTGTCCTTGGCTTGCTGCATTGTTCCAGTGAAGCCCAACGCAAACTGGAGGAACAGCACCTCATCTTCCGACTAGGCACTTTACAGCCTTCCGGGCTGAATATTGAATTCAACAACTTTAGATCTTAAACTCCCCCTCCCCCCATCCCCACCCCGTTTCTTCACCACCCCCCCCCGCCTTTTTTTTCAATAATTTATATAGATTCTTCTTTCCCCACCTATTTCCATTATTTTTAAATCTAAAACTAAAACCTTGTTAGCCTTTCCACCCCACCCCCACTAGAGCTGTACTTTGAATATCCTGTCCTCCATTCTTAATTAGCACTTTTCTCAGACAAAACACCTCTTTGACCCTTTTGTCTGTGACATCTTTTGATTATCTGCTCATCTCCACAACCACCACACCCTCAATGTCTCTCTCTCTCTCTCTCTCTCCCCCCCCACCCCCCCACCCACCTTAAACCAATTTATATTTCTCCCTTCTTCTAACTATGCTTCAGTTCTGCCGAAGGGCCATGAAGGCTCAAAACGTTAACTGATTTCTTCTCCGCCGATGCTGCCAGACCTGCTGAGTTTTTCCAGGTAATTCTGTTTTTGTTTTGCCCCTTCTCTTCCCTGGCTACTTGCCTTCCTTTCACCTTCCCACCTTCTATCCTTCTCGGGTTTGTGGGGATGATGGAAAAAGGGTTTAGATTTATGGACTAGTTCATAATTGTCAGCCACCTCTGCTGCCTGTTTAGCTGTTTTAACCCTCTGGTCTTCAACATGGGTTCTAACTACTGAAGGAAGTGAATCTTTAAATTTGTCCAAGAGAATTATTTCTCTAAGAGCTTCACGCGTTGTCTCTACCTTTAAAGCCCATATCCAACAGCCAAAATTACTTTGCTTTACCCTCTCAAACTCAATAAAGGTCTGTCCAGGCTGTTTCCCTATGTTATGAAATTTCTGCCTGTATTCCTCGGGGACCAACTCACATCCACTAAGAATAGCCTTTTTTACTGCATCATAATCCACAGAAATCTCTTCTGACAGCAATGCATATACCTCAAGAACTTTATCTACCAACCTACGCTGTAAGAGCAATGTCCAGATTTCTTTTGGCCACTTCATTTGCTTAGCCACCTTTTCAAATGAAGTAAAGAATGTCTCTACATCCCTTTCCTGAAACTTTAGCAGAGCTTTCACAAACTTAAACATCTCCCCACTAGGTTTTGGGTTGAAGGTTTTTCCATCATCAGAACTTTCCTCAGCCTCTCTTTTAAGGTCCAGCCTTTTAAGCCGGTATTCCCTTTCTCGTCCCTTCTCTCTTCTCCCTTGCCTGAAATTCCAGCCCCAGCTTCTGAAATGCTCTTCCTCTTTCCTTTTCTTTATCTTTTGCCTCCAGCCTTTTCAATTCCAATTCTCTTTTTCTTTTTCTGCCCTTTCTCTTTTCTATTCCTCCAATTCAAGTTTTTTTCAGTTCCTTTTCACGTTCAACTGGATCTTGGCCAACTCAATTGACTCAGTCAGTTACGGCCAACCAGCGTGAAGTGCGCTGAGCACTGCTGGGGTAGAGGCGGGAGGAGTGAGCGGGGGAGCGCACACTGAAAGCTCCCTGAAGGCAGGGAACTGCCTCGGGGAGCTGGAGATTTTTAAAACCCAAAATAAAGCGTTTGAAAATCAGGAAAAAATGCCCCCACATAGGACTCGCTCACGTAAACATAAAAATTTTGTCAAAACATTTTTTTCAATTAATGTCGGAAACCTCATCCTGCCCGTGGATGAGGTTTCCTAAAAAATCCAAAGGCCGTCTGGCCGATTCGCCCACCCACGGGCAGTGAAAAATGACAACTAATTGAAACTTCAATGGGCTTAATAGCCCCATTAATTGTTGGCGGGTGCGCTGCTGACTCTTGCGCGTACCCGCCGACCGAAATATCGAGCGAGTGCATGATGACAACAGGATGCTCGGGTCAGGCACGCACACACCTGCGGGACATAAAATCCTGCCCCTGGCTTCCGTCCTTTTATCCCTTACCAATTATTATTCCACGTCCAATCACCCACTGTCTGTGTTTCAAAATCCCGCAAGAGCCTCCAATTCATGTTACAACCAGATAGGAGGAATGTCTGAATTATCAAGCCCCACTGCTCCGCAGACCGTACCATTAATTTAAATGTTTAATTTTCTCACCGACATGGCCAGTTGTTTACCTATCTCTCTAGTACCCAGAAGATAAGAGACTCTGACCAACCTACTTTCAAAAACTCAAAATGATTCATTTCTTTTAAAACAAAACTTCTTTTTAACAAGTTGCAAGAACTGGTTATCACCCAATTGTAGTCGGGAAGTATAACTATCTCTCTCTTCCTGAAGAATTCCCCCAGCGCACACACACAGACAAACAGAGGACAAACAAATAGAGTCTCTCTGCAAAGATGGGCTTTGGAGGATGGGTGTTATAAAATAAAGGATAAAGTCCATAGGACCCTGACTCTGTCGACCTGGAGTTCTCTTGTGTACAGACAGGCTCCTGGTCCCGTTAGATACCTGGAAGTTCTCACCAACTGGTCTCGCTTTACAGGTCCAAATGCAGACTAGTTACACTCAGATGAGGTTTCTCTGGCTACAGGTTGATAGCCACACACAATTTTAGGCAAAGCAGAGAGAGGGAGAGAGAGAGGGAGCCAGTCAAGGTAGCCTTCTTCCCTCAGCTTGTTCTTCAACAAGTTCACAACTTAAGTTTTCCCTCTCTCCCATGTGTTTGCCTTTTTGTCTCCCAGCTTTTCATTAATTGAAGAGCTTTGCTGTTCAACACAAACAAACAAACGACTCCTTCTCAAGTACCATATAGGGCAGGGGATCTCTTGGAAGAAGCCTGCTCATTAACAGTTCCAAGGTGAACTTACAACCTTTTTAAAAATATCCCAGGTTGGCATCCAGATGTCCAGATCATGCCAGGTCCTTCCATTTTGTAAAAGAAAACCTCAGTCTTGAGAGATATGATTCTATTACATGATCTTATTGAATAGTGGAACAGGCACCAGGGGCTGAGTGGCCCACTCCTGCTCCTAGTTCATATGTTTGTACATTCTATCTTTGTGACTTCAGCAAATTTAGCAACGATACATTCAACCTGTCATCCAAGTCATTAATATAAATTGTATATCTCTGGTTCTTAATCCTTCCACCAATGGGAACAGTTTCTCCTTATCTACTCTGTCCACACCCCTCATGATTTTGAAAACCTCTATCAAATCTCCTCTCAACCTTCTCTTCTCCAAGGAAAACAGTCCCAACTTCTCCAATCTAACTTCATAACTGAAGTTCCTCATCCCTGGAACCATCCTCATAAATCTTTTCTGCTCTCTCTCTAATGCCTTCATGTCCTTCCTAAAGTACGGTGCCCAGAACTGGATGCAATACTCCAGCTGAGGTTGAACCAGTGACTTATACAGGTTTAACATAACCTCCTTGCATTTATACTCTATGCCCCTACTAATAAAGCCCAAGATCCCCGTATACCTTTTCAATAATTTTCTCAACCCATCCTGCTACCTTCAATGATTTATGCACATATACACCCAGGTCCCTCTGCTCCTGCCCCTGCCCCCACCCTGTGGAGTTGTACCTTTATTGTATATTGTGTCACCTTGTTCTTCATGCCAAAATTAATCATTTCACACTTCTCTGTTGTGTTATCTCACAGGCCTTCAGTAATTCATCTCTGCTTGCTCTCCGACTTGACTCTGTATCCCTTTCGTTGGATTTATCTGCTTGGCCGTTGGGGTAATTTATGAATCTTTGATTGTTATTTGCACTAATAAGAGTATTTTCAGCACTGTGACAGGGACAGAAACCGGACCGGTCGGATTAAAACCAGAGGTTCCGGGAAAGATGGGCACGGATTTGGGAAGCGATAATAATTTCAAGGGCTTTGGAGAGAAATGGGAGGTTGGAGATGCAGAGGTTGTTTGAAAGGGTCAGAGGGATTTTTGAGGGTGAGGGGTGATTGCTGCAGGTTTAATAAAGTAACTGAGGAAAGTGAGCAGTTTGAGGTACTCGCTGTGTATTGGTGAAGGGTAATGTGGATGTTTTTTCACTCTCCATTGCCCTGTTTGGAGTGTGCCAGCCCTACAGCTTCAGTCTCTGATGCTCCGGCTTTGATTCAGAGCAGCTGTCTGTTTGTAGCGGATGTTTCATGATCCCCACTGGGGAAAGCACGGATCCAACTCACTAACTTTTGGTTTCAGGTTACTCAAGAGGAGATGGCAGGGACAGCGAGACACGATCGAGAAATGGCAATGAATGCCAAGAAACAGCTTCAACACTGCTCGGACCCGGTGGAGAAGCTGCGACTACAGTGTCTGTCCCGGGGCTCTGCAGGGATCAAGGGCCTCAGCAGGTACAGAGAGCCAGGTTTCTTCAGCTACAAGCCATTACCAGCTGGTGGCTGTACCCCTCTCATTGTCTCTCACTGTGGTACAAGTTACAGGGACCAGAAACCCTGGCAATTCACCCTGAGCAGCCTGTTCAGTTAGTCCTGGCTGGCTATTTGACTGCATAGGTTCTCACAGCTGACACCATTTGCCCCCCTCAAATGAGAGGGTGTTTAGCCCTTCAGTGTAGGGTGGGAGCTCCTCTTTTGACCCTGGGGGCTGGAGCTCGCCCCTCAGCCAGTTCCCAGCTCTGTGAGCTCTGTGCAGTCATCCCTGACACCATTGAATTGGTTTCTAACCCTCCAGATTGCCAGGGCCAATAACACACTAGGTAAAGCTCATAACAGGTGCTTATAGACTGGCAGCATGGCATCCCTGATAGCTGTGTGTTTAACCTGCCTTCTGTCCCTATGAAATGGCCTTCAGAGTCACACTGTGTAAACTGGTGATGCATGGGTCCCGTGGATCTGTAAATAGCGTGACCATAATGACTAACAGGAGCAGTAATGTTTGATTTTTTCCGACACTCAGTTAATATGGAATTGCTTCAAGCTCCTGACTAACTGCATCAGACTACAGACATCTCCCTGTACTGCTCAGTGTCTCTCTCTCACACACACAGCCTAGATATCAGAATTCACTTTGTAGCCCCTCCTGATTGATTCCCAGTATAAAGACAGTAGCCTCCATGCATGGGAGTGATGTTTAACAGCCATCCTCCTCCCTCACACACTCACATCTTAGCACAGCCTCAAGAAGCTAAACGTTCACACTGTCACCGCGAGACTCCCCTCTCCTAGTGAGCTCTGCACTACATGGAATCAAAGACAATCGAGAATAAAGAAATTGAAGCTGATTGACACCATCCATCAGCTTCAATAGAGTGACGATGAAGAACCATCATAGAGTCATAGAGGAAAGAAGAGTCCGTTCAGCCCATCATGCCTCTGCTGGCCCTTTGGGAGAACTATTCACTTAATCTGACTCCCCTGCTTTTTTTCCCAATAAGCCCCTAACTTTTTCCCTTTTAATAATTTGTCCAATTCCCTGTTGAAAGTTGCTATTGAATCTGTTTCTACCAGCCTTTCAGGCAGAACATTCCCAATCACAACTCTCAGCTTCAAAAAAGTTGCCTCATGTCACCTCTGGTTCTTTTCCCAATCACCTTAAAACTTGTTATCAACCCTCCTGCCCGTGGAAACAGTTTATCTTTATTTACTCATCAAAAACCTTTTTTTTTAATTCTTTCATGAGATGTGGGTTTCGCTGGCTGGGCCAGCATTTATTGCCCATCCCTAGTTGCCCTTGAGAAGGTGGCGGTGAGCTGCCTTCTTGAACCGCTGCAGTCCATGTGGTGTAGGTACACCCACAGTGCTGTTAGGGAGGGAGTGCCAGGATTTTGACCCAGCGACAGTGAAGGAACGGCGATATATTTCCAAGTCAGAGTGGTAAGTGACTTGGAGGGGAACTTCCAGGTGATGGTATTCCCATCAATCTGCTGCCCTTGTCCTTCTAGATGGTAGAGGTTGTGGGTTTGGAAGGTGCTGTCTAAGGAGCCTTGGTGAATTGCTGCAGTGCATCTTGTAGATGGTACACACTGCTGCTACTGTGTGTCGGTGGTGGAGGGAGTGAAAGTTTAAGGTGGTGGATGGGGTGCCAATCAAGTGGGCTGCTTTGTCCTGGATGGTGTCAAGCTTCTTGAGTGTTGTGGGAGCTTCACTCATCCAGGCAAGTGGGGAGTATTCCATCACACTCCTGACTTGTGCCTTGTAGATGGTGGACAGGCTTTGGGGAGTCAGGAGGTGAGTTACTCATCACACGATTTGTAGCCTCTGACTTGCTCTTGTAGCCACAATATTTATATGGCTAGTCCAGTTCAGTTTCTGGTCAATGGTAAACCCTAGAATGTTGATAGTGGGGGATTCAGTGATGGTAATGCCATTGAACATCAAGGGGCGATGATTAGATTCTCTCTTGTTCGAGATGGTCACTGCCTGACACTTGTGTGGCACGAATGTTATTTTTGAACACCTCTGTGAAAACTTGTCAACCTTTTTGCTCTGAGGAGAACAGCCCTGCTTCTCCAGTCTATCCAGAAAGCTGAATTCCCACAGCCTTGGTACCATTCTAGTACTTCTTAGACATTTTCGAAGGCCTTGACACAGCAGATGCAAAATGCTGTGTTGTTCAAATCCCAGAGGGAAACTTGAGACAACTGTCACAACTAATTTTCAGTTTGTATGTTTTGAGATGCGGGCTTTGAATTCGGTAATAATAAGAGCACCTAGTCTTGCGAGGTTTTCATAAAACTAAATTAAACATTTATTAATAAACGAAAAGATTGTAAGCACATACATATGCCTACAAATTACTGCTACAATAACTTTTAAATCCCCTAGTTAATCTGATTCCCAGTTACACCCTCGCTAAGACAACATAAAACACATAGGCTCCGTGCAGCCATTTTACGCGGGTGGGTCAATTAAGGCCCACCCAGCGTAAGACGCGAGCTGTAGTGCTCAGCACTACCTGGGCGGAGGGAGGAGAGAGAGTCGGGGCCAGTGCTCTTACGCACATGCACGCGAAAGAGCGCAGAAATCTCTAAATAGTGAATAAAAGGTTTAAAATTTTATTTAAACATGTTCCCTCATGTGACTGTATCACATGAGATGGGACATGTTTTTATTTTTATGAAAATTTTAAAATTTAATTAATAAAAGCTTTAGGAAACCTCATCCCGCTTGTGGATGAGTTTTCCTAAAAAATGCGAAGGCTGCTTGGCCTTTTCGCCTGTCCGCTAACCTTAAGGTTGGACGGGCAGTGTTAACAATGATCTTAATCAGTTCTTCAATAGGCCATTTACATATCGGCGGACGCACAGCCGACTCCGGCGCGCGCCCGATGAACGAAACATTGCGATGAGGTCGGGACGCACGCCCAACGTCATCGCGCGTCATTTATGCGTCTGCGTGTCGGGCCCACCCCCGCAGGCTGACTGAAAAATCCTGCCCTAGATTTTAAAAGACCCAGGCAAAGTAAACAATGCCCTGAACAGTCGGATTCAAAGCGACTTCTCTTAACTTCAGTCCCTGGAGGCAGCAGTTTGGTACATACATACAGGCTGAAGGCGTTTCTCACTTGTTGAATCTTAGACTGCCTTCGCTTACAAACAGCCTTCCCCCTTTATACATATTTTGTCCTTTGAATGTAAATTCCCATTGTTTCACTATGTCTTTGGACTTTACCCTTCTATTAATAAAAATCTCTCATAGTACTAAGTTTACCCGTAAGCTTTGGGAAAAATAAACACACTGTTTCTTAACTTCACCTGGCTAGGTGACACATTTCTCTCCTCCTTTGAAAACATTTAAAAATGCAAATGTCCTTTTACCCCTATGTCTATCTACTTAACCTTTCATACCCAGCTCAGCTCCTGAAACATCAAAGCCTTCAGAGCAGCTGCCTTTAATCCAATTAACTCACACATGCATATACACATACACACCACTGTTTCACAATAAATTGCAATAACATTATGAGGATTATTATATCTTCCTGACGCATCCTTCCTAAAGTGCGTCACCCGGAACTGAATACAATATTCCAGCTGAGGTCTAATTAGTATTTCATAAAGGTTCAGTGTAGTCTCCTTGCTCTTTTTATTTCCAATTCGGAATACCAAGTTTCCCATATGCTGTTTTAACAGCTTTAACTGCCCGGTGAGTTTTCTCTGTTATACAGGGTGTTCCGAATCATGGACGATGACAACAATCGAACACTTGACTTCAAAGAGTTTGCGAAAGGCCTGAATGATTACGGTGTGCTGATGGAGAAGGGGGATGTGGAAGCATGTTTCAAACATTTTGACAAGGATTCCGGTGGAACCATTGACTTTGATGAGTTTCTTGTGACCCTGCGGGTAAGAGGCGTTGTGCTCTCTGGTGCTCTCCCCAAGCAGCCTTGTCATTTTTGAGACTTGCAGGAATCTGAATACTGTCAGACTTTTCAAAATACCGAGTCACTTTTACTCGTTGTAAAGAAGCAGTGTCAGCACTTGCACTTCTGTAACACATTCAATACGGTAAAACAGAACAGCTTTAAGGAGGCAATTGGAAGAGATTTTTCGTGGCCCGTCCGCTTTTACGGTTGGCGGACTGGCCAAGCGGCCTTTACATTTTTGCTCAAACTTCTACCCAGGGCTGGATGAAATCTCAGGGAAATAAAATAAAAAGAGATATCTGGGGATTGGTTTTTTTTATGATGTATGCTTCCCGGTGCTTGATTGTGCTGAATGGACATATTTTGCAGCATTTTTATTGGTTTGTTTATTCTGTGGAAACCTGCAACTCCTTGAGGCAGCTGTCAGCCTCCAGGGAGCTCCCTGGAAGTGCTCACCAGCACCCAAGGTGACGCTGGCACCTGCCCTCTTCCTGCCCCCACCGGCAGTGCTGAGCCTTTCTCAGCGCATGTTTCACACTGGCTGGCGGTGAATTGGCCAAGCAGCATGAAACTGTGGTCAGGGGCCCACTTCCTGTCCGCTCCCGGGCCCACTGATCGCGTGCACCTGACAAGCGAAAAGCTCAGGCCCTTGTGTTTACAAATCACCTTCAGGGAAATGAATTGTTCCACAGGTGTGTTAGCAATTAAATTTGGTACTGAGCCTCATAAGGAGATATTAGGGCAGGATATTGACCGGAGGCTTGGTCAAAGCGGTCAGTCTTAAAGGAGAAGAGGGAGGTTCAGAGGTTTAAGGAGCGAATTCTTGAGCTTAAGTCTCGGGCGCCAATGGTGGAGCGATTAATATTGGGGATGCTCGAGAGGAGAGAATTAAAACAACATGGGTATAGAACCATAGAATGGTTACATAGAAGCAGGAGTAAGCCACTACAATAAATTATTGATTATTATTAATTACAGTACTGAAGGAAATCATTCGACCAAGTGTGTCTGTGCCGGCTCTGTAAGAAAAGCTCGCTAAGCTCATAGCCCTGCAAAAACTTTTCTCTTCAGATAATTGTCCAGTTTCCTCTTGAATATCTTGATTGGATCAGTCTCCACCACACTCTCAGGCGCTGCATTCCAGACTCTAACCAATTACTGCGATAAAAAAGTTTTCCCTCACGTACAACAAAAGTGCTTCTTTTGCCAATCACTTTAAATCGGAGTCCTCTGGTTCTCAACCCTCCTGCCAGTGGGAACTGATTCTCTCTAACTGCTGTCTTCATGGTTTTGAACACCTCTATCAAATCTCTTCTCAACTTGCTATCTAAGGAGAACAACCCCAGCTTCTCCAATCTATCCTCATTAATTACTTGAAGTCGCTCATTCCTGGAACTATTTTTGTGAATCTTTTCTGCACCCCTCTCTAAAGCCTTCCTTCCTAAAGCAGGGTGCCTAGAATTGGATAGAATACCTCAGTTGAGGCCAAACCAGTGTTTTAGAAAGGTCTATTGTAACCTCCTTGCAATTGCACTTATGAAGCCCAAAATCCCACATACCTTATTAACCATTTTCTCAACCTGCCGTGCCATCTCCAATGATTTGTGTAGATATACCCCACTATCCCACCCCCATCTCGCTGTTCCTGCACGCCCGTTAGAGTTACCAAGCTAGGTGAAAAGGTAAGCTCTGGGCAGGACACAGAGAGGCTGCAAAGAGATATAGACAGGTTAAGTGAGTGGGCAACAGGATGTTCGCTGGGAGTATACTGTAGGAAAATGTGAAGTTATTAACTTTGGTTGTAAGACTTGAGAAGCAGAATATTTTTTAAAGGCGTGAAACTTGAAAGTGTTGATCTTTTGGAATCTCGGGTATGCTTCTACAAGGAACATAATGTTAGATGCAGGTACAGCAAGCAATTAGGAAGGCAAATGGCATGTTGGCCTTTATTTCAAGGGGATTGGAGTACATGAAGAAAGAAACCTTGCTATAATTGTACAGTAGACCATTTAGCATCTCAAATCTGTTGGGCCATTCAATACGATCATGGTTGTTTCACATACCCGCTTTGTTCCGTATCTCTTAATATCTCAAATAACAAAAATCTATCCATCTCAGATTTTAAATTTATGTTATGAACAGGAGAGGGTTTAATTTAAACAGCCCTGATTTCTCCTCTCACCGCCCGTCCGTAAACAGAAAGGTGTTTTTTTGATTTTCCTCCTTTATAAATGGTGGCATATTTTCCCCAACCCCTCAGTTTTGGGTACTTAATGACTTCATAAGTACTCTAATTCTCTATTAATAACCCCACAGAAAACTCGAGATAGAGTAAAATCAGAGTGTTAGTTTATTTTGCACACACTCAAACACAGAGAGGGGGTGTTGCTACGTAACCTGTTTTACATTCATTCAATAAAAGAGAGATATGGGA
>NW_027599404.1:0-27024 GCF_964194155.1 Cetorhinus maximus
ATTCGCGCACACAAACACACACTCCCGTGCACGCGCACACACTCCCGCGCACACGCACACTCCCGCGCATTCGTGCACACAAACACACTCGCAAGCACGCGCGCACACACTCCCGCGCATCCGTGCAAACACACACTCCCGTGCACGCACACACACTCCCGCACATTTGTGCACACAAACACACACTCCCGCGCACGCACACACACTCCCACGCATTCGTGCACACACACACTCGCACGCACGCGCACACTCACACGCACGCGCGCACACACACTCACACGCACGCACGCACACACACTCACACGCACGCGCGCACACACACTCACACGCACGCGCGCACACACACTTACACGCACACGCGCACACACACTTACACGCACGCGCGCACACACACTCACGCGCACGCGCGCACACACACTCACGCGCGCACACATGCAAGCGCACTAGAGAGAACACAAGTAATAGAGAGGAGCCCAGAAATAGCTGTAAATCAAGAAATGGAAGGGAGGGAGTAAATCAGGAAATGGAAGGGAGGGAGTAACTCAGGAAAATTACAATCACCAAGGAAGTGGTGTTGACCAATTAGTTGGAGTTTTGGAGCTGCCAAGTGCCCAGGATGGACTTCACCCTGAGATCTTTTTGTCTGGTGAGATCGTTGATGCGTTGGTTTTAATTTTCCAAAACTCCCTAGATTTGGGGAAGGTTGCATTAGATTGGAAAATAGCAAATGTGACTCCTTTATTGAAAAAGGGAGGGAGACAGAAGGCAGGAAACTACCAGCCAGTTAGCCTAACATCTGTCACAGGGAAAATGTTAGAAGCTACTGGGTTCCTCTGGTATCCGTGATTTGTCAGACTTCACTAACATTTGCTGAAGGGGTGGGATCAGGAACGTTCCCGGGAATCGGACACAGGGGGATTTTCTGGATGGGGCGCTCCATCTCGGACTCACCACCTTGGCTTAGGGTAGCGGACTGAACTCAGGGTGGGTGGAGGGGAGCTTGGAGTTGGGCGTGGGTTAATGCACTTCAGTAGAGTGCTCAAGGGGGAGGCTGGATAAACACATGAGGGAGAAAGGAACAGAAGGATATGGTGATGTGGGGGGGGGGGAGATGGAGAAGGGGTGGGGGGGTGGTGGGAGGAGGCTCGGGTGGGGCAGTAACACCAGCGGATGGGCTGAGTGGCCTGTTTCTGTGCTGTAAAGTCTGTACAGGGCGATGCTTTCTGTTAGTAACACACTGCTGGAGGATTCAGGGAAGGTTGCAGGAAATAACCCGTAAATACGATCAGGTTCCCTCTTTCCCTGAAATCCTCATCCTGAAGCTCTCTCTCTCTCTCTCTCTCCCCTCCGTCAAAACTTTCCACCAGCCCCTTGTCCTCCTCCCCGCCCCCCACCACCCCCCAGAGTAAAGCTGTGTTCCTTCAGCGGAAATCTGTGACCTCAGTAAAGTCTGCTTTCTGTGCTCAGTTTGTCTTAACCACAAGTACTGCAGGCGTGGGGAGGGGTGGGGAGGAGAGTGACCAGAACTAGGGGCCATCGATATAAGACGGTCACTAATAAATCCGATCGGGAATTCAGGAGAAACCCAGAGAGTGGGGAGCATGTGGGACTCGCTCCCACAGGGAGTGGTCGAGGTGGATAGTGTCGATACATTTAAGGGGGAAGCTGGATAAACTCATGAGGGAGAAAGGAATAGGAGGATACGGTGATGGGGTGGGGAGGAGATGGAGAGGGGGGAGGAGATGGAGAGGGGGGGGGTGGGAGAGGAGGCTCGAGTGGGGCAGAAACACCAGCAGATGAGCAGAACGGCCGGTATCTGTGCTCTGAACACTGCAACGTTTAAAAACAATTTTAAAGTTGTACTTACACTGCCTGAGGCCATGCTGGGTCTTTGCAGGAGCGGACGGTTCACCGCGATGACAGGTCCGGCGCGGTGGGAGGGTGTGTGGGGACTAACTCTCTCTCACAGGAGCTGAAAACATAACACTGTCTTTCACTGGCAAGGTTTGCTTTTATTCGGGGTGAGGCTGGAGTTTACCTACCCCCTGGGGGTGGAGTTAGTGCTGAGTGTGCATGACTGCAGTTCAGTAAACACCCACTGGAGGTGGACTTATTATCGGTCCCTCTTCTCCAACCTCAGAATGACGTATCAGTGAGTTAAAGGGGAAAACCCCCATTTCATTCGCGTTCAGAATTCAGTGACTGAACGATGAACTCAAGGTCTCTCGGAGTGACGTCTGCAGGTTTCTCGAAACATAGAATCTAGGAGCAGGCCATTCGGCCCTTCGAGCCTGCTCCGCCATTCAATATAATCATGGCTGATCCTCTACCTCAACGCCATATTCCCCGCTTTCTCTCCATAACCCTTGATGCCCCTAATATCCAAAAATTTATCAATTTCTTTCTTGAATATACTCAGTGACCCGGCCTCCACAGCTTCTGTGGTAGAGAATTCGACAGGTTGACCACCCTCTGAGTGAAGAAATCTTTCATCTCAGTCCTAAATGGCCTGCCCCATATCCTGAGACTGTGGCGCCTGGTTCCAGACTCCCCAACCAGGGGAAACATCCTCCCTGCATCCAGTCTGTCTAGCCCTGTTAGAATTTTATACGTTTCAATCAGATCCCCTCTCATTCTTCTAAACTCTAGTGAATACAGGCCTAGTCTACCCAATCTCTCCTCATACGACAGTCCTGCCATCCCCAGTATCAGCCTAGTCAACCTTTGCTGCACTCCCTCTATGGCGAGTATATCCTTTCATAGATAGGGAGACCAAAACTGCATGCAATACTCCAGGTGTGGTCTCACCAAGGCCCTGTATAACTGCAGTAAGACACCCCTACTTCTAAACGCAAGTCCTCTCGCAATGAAGGCCAACATACCATTTGCCTTCCTCACTGCTTGCTGCACCTGCCTGTTTACTTTCACTGACTGGTGAACAAGGAACACCCAGATCCCTTTGTACACCCACATTTCCCAATATATCACTATTTAAACTATACTCTGCCTTTCTGTTTTTCAGACTGAAAGCATACAACTTCACATTTATCCACGTTATACTGCATCTGACGTGTGTTTGCCCACACACACAACTTGTCTAAGTCACCCTGAAGCCTCCTTGCATCCTCCTCACAACCCCACCCAGTTTTGTGTCATCAGCAAACTTGGAAACATTGCATTTGGTTCCCTCATCCAAGTCATTTATACCTATTGTGAATAGCTGGGACCCAAGCACTGATCCCTGCGGTACACCACTAATCACCACCTGCCACCCAGAAAAAGACCCATTTATTCCCACTCTCTATTTCTGATCTATCAATCAATTCTCAGTCCATGTCAGTATATTACCCCCAATCCCATGTGCTTTAATTTTGCCCACTATCCTCTTATGTGGGACCTTATCAAAAGTCTTCTTGAAATCCAAATACACCACATCTACTGGTTCTCCCTTATCTATTCTACTAGTTACATCCTCAAAAAACTTCAGTAGATTATTTGAGCATGATTTCCCTTTCATAAACCCATGCTGACTTTGCCTAATCCCATTATTGCTTTCCAAGTGTTCTGTTACCACGTCTTTTATAATAGGTTTGTTCATTAAAATCTCACAGGCATCCACAAACACATACTCTTCCCTCTCACACACACACTATCCCTCACTCTCACACTCTCTCTCTCCCTGTCTCTCATCCTCTCTCTGTCTCAATCACACAATCCCCTCTCTCCCACACACCATCCCTCACTCTCACACTCCCTGTCTCTCATCCTCTCTCTGTCTCAATCACACAATCCCCTCTCTCCCACACCATCCCTCACTCTCCCTCTGTCTCAATCACGCACACACACCTTCTCGCTCACCCTCTCCCCCACACATGCCCCAACTCTCTCTCTCTCTCTGACAAGCCCCCTCTTCAATCAAATCCTCCCTGTCTCACTTACTCTCTCACACTCTTTCATCCTCTCTCTTCTCACACACGTTCCCTCCCTCTCTCTTTCTCTCTCTCTCACATACACACTCTCCTTCATACTCCTCTCTTTCTCATACATACGCTAATTGGGCAAATGGTCCAGCAGTATAAGGGGATGAGACACGAGGGCTGAGGTTTGGGTATTAAGTGAGGGGAGCCTCACTGACGGGTAAATAAATAGTTGGGGCTGGGCCAAAATGCTCTTCAAACACTTCCAGCAATTAAAGACAGTGCACTGTGAATCTAATCCTGTGTTCAGTGCCAGGCAGGGCAGTAATTACAGGAACGAACCAGACTACTTCCCTTGTGGGGGCAAAGCTCAAGGTAACCTTAAAATTGGAGCCAGGCCGTTCAGGGGTGATGTCAGGGAGCACTTCTTCATACAAAGGGGAGTGGAACTCTGGAACTCTCCCCCCCACCACCCCCTAGAAAGTGTGGATGCTGAAGTTTCTGAGGCTGAGGGGGGACAGGACTGGGGTGCACCAGGCAGCCGAGGTGGGCAAATGGGATCGAGGTCCAGGTCAGCCAGGACAGGGGGAGCCTCCCCTTGCTGTACACCCCTCATTAGACAGCTCTCCCACTGTGAGGATGGGGAGAGTTGAACCAAAAGCTGAAGGCAACTGATTTTCGAATGGCTGAAAGGGTTCGAAGGCTGGGGGGAGGGAGAAATCTCTCTCAGCGAGCGGGGTCGGGGTGGGGGGGGGGAGCAATTCCCAGCGTTAGAAACTGACCTTGGGAAAACTGGTCCCCTCCGTAACGGCAAGAGGTAGGCAGCTGGCTCTCCTGTCTGGTAAAAGCGGCGACGTGTTGACGGAACTTCCTGCACTCCCAGAGGAGTCGGGAATGAAAGAGAAAGAGGTTTGAAGCCGTCAGTGAACCATTGCGCCCACCATCCCCCACCTTGCCGCCGGCCCAGGCTGGACAGGGTCAGTCTGTCAAATAGCTCTCACGTGACATGATCTGTATTGTACTGTGTGTGTGTGTTGTGCCTTGCCCTGCCAGCCCGTGATCTCACGGCTGCCTCCCCGGTTGCTATGGCGATCTTTATCACACGCTCGGCTTTGGAATAGGCTGAGTTAACCCTTTCCCCCTCACTCCTCTGCCTCCTTGATCTGAAGTCTCGGCGACAGTGGCCACACCTCTGTCAGGGTCATTAACAGCACGTACTGTGGACCCGGGTTCACAACCAGACACGGGCCCAATTAAAGTTACGGGTGTTTTGTTCAGTTATCAGGCAACCGTGTTAAGTATTAAACACACGGACCGTCAAAGCGTTTTCGAGTATTTTTAAGGCAGAGCTAGGGGGTGAAAGGTTATCGGGGATTGAGGGGAGGGGGCTAGGCGGGAATGTGGGGTTCAGGGTGCTCCCTCAGCACTGACCCTCCGACAGTGCGGCGCTCCCTCAGCACTGACCCTCCGACAGCGCGGCGCTCCCTCAGCGCTGACCCTCCGACAGCGCGGCGCTCCCTCAGCGCTGACCCTCCGACAGCGCGGCGCTCCCTCAGCGCTGACCCTCCGACAGCGCGGCGCTCCCTCAGCGCTGACCCTCCGACAGCGCGGCGCTCCCTCAGCGCTGATCCTCCGACAGCGCGGCGCTCCCTCAGCGCTGACCCTCCGACAGCGCGGCGCTCCCTCAGCGCCGACCCTCCGACAGTGCGGCGCTCCCTCAGCGCCGACCCTCCGACAGTGCGGCGCTCCCTCAGCGCCGACCCTCCGACAGTGCGGCGCTCCCTCAGCACCGACCCTCCGACAGTGCGGCGCTCCCTCAGCACTGACCCTTCGACAGTGCGGCGCTCCCTCAGCACTGACCCTCCGACAGTGCGGCGCTCCCTCAGCACTGACCCTCCGACAGTGCGGTGCTCCCTCAGCACTGACCCTCCGACAGTGCAGCGCTCCCTCAGCACTGACCCTCAGACAGTGCAGCGCTCCCTCAGCACTGACCCTCTGACAGTGCGGCGCTCCCTCAGCACTGACCCGCCGACAGTGCGGCGTTCCCTCAGCACTGACCCGCCGACAGTGCGGCGTTCCCTCAGCACTGACCCGCCGACAGTGCGGCGCTCCCTCAGTACTGACCCTCCGACAGCGCAGCGCGATCTCTCAGTACTGACCCTCCGACAGTGCGGCTCTCCCTCAGCACCGACCCTCCGACAGTGCGGCGCTCCCTCAGCACTGACCCTCCGACAGCGCGGCCCTCCCTCAGCACTGATCCTCCGACAGCGCGGCCCTCCCTCAGCACTGACCCTCCGACAGCGCGGCCCTCCCTCAGCACTGACCCTCCGACAGCGCGGCCCTCCCTCAGCACTGACCCTCCGACAGCACGGCCCTCCCTCAGCACTGACCCTCCGACAGTGCGGCGCTCACTCAGCACTGACCCTCCGACAGTGCGGCGCTCCCTCAGCACCGACCCTCCGACAGTGCGGCGCTCCCTCAGCACCGACCCTCCGACAGTGCGGCGCTCCCTCAGCACTGACCCTCCGACAGTGCGGCGCTCCCTCAGCACCGGAATCCAGGAAGTGTTGGCCTGGATTATGTGGCTCAAGTCCAGGCACCAACAAAATTGAACCAGATCCTGGCCAGCTTGGCGATGCAGTGTAACCATCGGGGGTGGAGAAAAATACCAACGGGAGGGTACAGCAGCCAGTCGTCACCATCCAGGTGTCTGTCTGGGTTGTTTCAGCAAGTTTAGTAGGAGTGACTGTCTTGATATTTGTGTATTAGCCTCGGCCTGTCAGTGGACAAGAATTCATCTCCAACTCTCTGGCTTTACACCTCTCGCTCCTACCAAGAGCTGTCGCAGAATCGTTGGGCACTTCACCCATCTGAAGGCACCGAAAACTTAAACCTCCTACCCCACCCTTGGATTTCGCACCCCTGCCACTTTACCTCCCCTCCCTGAGGGGACAGGTCTGTGCCGGGGCCACTCCCAGCTTTTGGCTTGTCTGCCAGTCTTCGTGCACTCGCCCGGGGACTGGTGAAGGGCTCGCTGGATATTCGACCGGGAAGGGGAGTGGGGGGGGGGGGGGGGGGCACGGAGTGGGGCACACAGTCTGTCAAACACTGGGATGCCACATAGCGGAGTTTGGGAAATACTGAGATTGTGCGCATGTGCACGCGCACACACAAGTGCGTGCACACAGCACACAGACATGCCCGGACACATGCATGCGCGCGCGCACACAGCACACACACTTGTGTACGCACAGCACGCTCACTGGTGGACACGCACACACGCGCACACACTGGAGGGTTGCAGGTGAGAAGCAAAGAGGTGTAACCCGATGTCGTTTCCCAACTCCAGGTTTTATTTCTACAGGGATAGAATTGAAAAGTAAGGACGCTATGCTCAACCTGCATCGAACCTCGGTTGTACCACGCTCGGAGCACTCAGTGCAGTTCCGGTCGCCATGTTATAAAAAGAACATAGAGGTACTGGAGATGGTACAGAGATTTACAAGGATGATACCAGAAATATGTGGGTAGACACATAAGGAAACATTGAACAGGCCGGGGCTCTTTTCTCTAGAAAAGAGACGGCCGAGGGGGTGACCAGATCGAGCTCTTTAAAATGACGGAGGGGGTTTCGATAGGGTCGACGTAGAGAAGATGTTTCCCCTTGTGGGTGGGGGGGGGGAGACCAGAACTAGGGGCCCATCGATATAAGACAGTCACTAATAAATCCGATCGGGAATTCAGGAGAAACTTCTTCACCCAGAGAGTGGGGAGAATGTGGGACTCGCTCCCACAGGGAGTGGGGAGAATGTGGGACTCGCTCCCACGGGGAGTGGGGAGAATGTGGGACTCGCTCCCACGGGGAGTGGGGAGAATGTGGGACTCGCTCCCACGGGGAGTGGGGAGAATGTGGGACTCGCTCCCACGGGGAGTGGGGAGAATGTGGGACTCGCTCCCACGGGGAGTGGGGAGAATGTGGGACTCGCTCCCACGGGGAGTGGGGAGAATGTGGGACTCGCTCCCACGGGGAGTGGGGAGAATGTGGGACTCGCTCCCACGGGGAGTGGGGAGAATGTGGGACTCGCTCCCACGGGGAGCGGGGAGAATGTGGGACTCGCTCCCACGGGGAGCGGGGAGAATGTGGGACTCGCTCCCACGGGGAGCGGGGAGAATGTGGGACTCGCTCCCACGGGGAGCGGAGAGAATGTGGGACTCGATCCCACAGGGAGTGGGGAGAATGTGGGACTCGCTCCCACAGGGAGTGGGGAGAATGTGGGACTCGCTCCCACGGGGAGTGGGGAGAATGTGGGACTCGCTCCCACAGGGAGTGGGGAGAATGTGGGACTCGCTCCCACAGGGAGCGGTCGAGGTGAATAGTATCGATACATTTAAAGGGGAAGCTGGATAAACACATGAGGGAGAAAGGAATAGAAGGATATGGGGATGGGGGGAGATGGAGAGGTGGGGTGGGGAGGAGGCTCGTGTGGGGCAGAAACACCAGCAGGTGGGCCGAATGGTCTGATTCTGTGTTGTGTATCCTATGTAATCCTGTTAACTGTAGCTACACATCAGACTGAACTTGATTGGCCCCAACACTGGTTAGCCCTGCAAGATCCTGGGAATCTCTTATCGACGGGGAGAAGCCAGCGAGGGATCCAGTCCGAACCCATCAGCAGCTCAGTGGGTTGATCAGAGAGACCTGCATTAACTGCAAACATGCACAGGGAGCGATACAGACTCCAGCCTTCCGAACGCTAAGCTTAAATAACCCCCTTGAGTATCGAAGATTTAGGGGTGATCTAAGATGATTATAAATGATTCGATAGACAGGAATTATTTCCTCTGGTGGGGTTGGGAGTGCAGAGTCCAGAACAAGGGAGCAGAACCTTAAAATTTGACCCAGGCCGTTCATGGGTGATGTCATGAAGCATTCAACACACAGAGGGCAGTGGAAATCTGAAACTCTCTCCCCCCACCAAAAATCTGTTGAGTCTGGGGGGGAGTCAATTGAAAATGTCAAAACTGAGATTGATGGATTTTTGTTGGATCAGGGGGTTAAGGGTTACGGAACCGAGGCAAGTTAATGGAGTTAAGATACAGATCGGCAGCAATCTTATTGAAAGGTGGAACAGGTTCAAGGGAGTTCAATGGCCTCCCCCTGTTCCTGTGTGAAAGATTCGAGGGGCTGAATGGCCTCCTCCTGTCCCTGTGTAACAGGCTCGAGGAGGGGGCTGAATGGGCTTCTCCTGTTCCTGTGTAACAGGCTCGAGGAGGGGGCTGAATGGGCTTCTCCTGTTCCTGTGTAACAGGCTCGAGGAGGGGGCTGAATGGCCTCCTCCTGTTCCTGTGTAACAGGCTCGAGGAGGGGGCTGAATGGCCTCCTCCTGTTCCTGTGTAACAGGCTCGAGGAGGGGGCTGAATGGGCTCCTCCTGTCCCTGTGTAACAGGCTCGAGGAGGGGGCTGAATGGGCTTCTCCTGTTCCTCTGTAACAGGCTCGAGGAGGGGGCTGAATGGCCTCCTCCTGTCCCTGTGTTGAAAATCAATGGAAACTCAGTGCTATTGAAGTTCAGTGGTGAGTCATGGGACTTTCTGGACTCAACATTTCAGCCTTTAAGGATCTAAGTGCAGAGTACATTGTGGTTGTGAAGCAGGAAAGGGCAGCAGTGTATCAGCCTGTGACAGTGCTGAGCCATATAAGAGTAATAACCTGTTTATACCCATCAAGTGTATTAACACATGCATTTTATCTCTTTACATCCTTAAATAAACATTCTGTCTGCTATTTAAACACTGTACACAGCTCCGGCTTTAGTTACGGAGTCAGGAATCTAAGTAGTGGCTCCCAGTCTTCCTACCATTCAGGGCAGCGCCTACAGGCATCTCTCCAGCTCCTGTCACACCCTCGGGACGTCCCAAAGGGTTTCACACACAACGAAGGGTTTTTTTTTTGAAGTGTGGTCGCTGTTGTAATGTAGGAAACGCAACAGCCCATTTACACACAGCAAGATCCCACAAACCGCAATGTGATGATGACCCAGACCATCTGCTCGTGGTGATGTTGGTTGAGGGATAAATATTGGCCCCAGGACACCGGGGAGAACTCCCCCCTGCTCTTCTTCCAACGGTGTTTGTGGGGTCTTCGCTATCCCTCCAATCGAGGGGAGGGGGGAGGGGGGGGGGGGGGGGGGGGGGGCTCTATGAAACATACATGTGTCGGGAGGTGGGCTTTTTTTTAAAATGGGGTATCACAGGGGGAGACTGAAGGGCTGTCCTGCCGGTCCAATCAGATTCAGATGCTGCTCTCCATCTTCGTTTAACCCTCCTCACCCCACGACCAGTCCCTCGCTGACGGGCATGTGGATGTGGGCAGTCAGAAGGGGTACACCTCTGCCCACGCGCAGGACAAACACCTGGAACAGAGAAACGGGGACGCCCAGCGTCAGCAGCTGTTCGAGTTACTGTCCTCACAAACGTCACGAGAGCTGCCTTAAGCTGCAACCACAGCCCACCTCCCCCCAACCCCCACCCCCCTGTCCACCGCACACAGTCCCAACGAGGGAAACAGAGGGAGGTGAGTGAGTGCGAGCAACCCTCCAGGTCGAGGGCAGGAGGTGATAAGGAACAGAATAATCAGGGGAACCTGGACTGTTGCTGGATGTCAGGCAAATGGAAGCAATTCAGGAAACCAAAGAGGTTACAGAGATAGGGAGGGTTGTAGGGGCTGGAGGAGGTTACAGATATAGGGAGGGTTGTAGGGGCTGGAGGAGGTTACAGAGATAGGGAGGGTTGTAGGGGCTGGAGGAGGTTACAGAGATAGGGAGGGTTGTAGGGGCTGGAGGAGGTTACAGAGACAGGGAGGGTTGTAGGGGCTGGAGGAGGTTACAGAGATAGGGAGAGTTGTAAGGGCTGGAGGAGGTTACAGAGATAGGGAGGGTTGTAGGGGCTGGAGGAGGTTACAGAGATAGGGAGGGTTGTAGGGGCTGGAGGAGGTTACAGAGATAGGGAGGGTTGTAGGGGCTGGAGGAGGTTACAGAGATAGGGAGGGTTGTAGGGGCTGGAGGAGGTTACAGAGATAGGGAGTGTTGTGGGGGCTGGAGGAGATAAGGAGTGCAGTGAGGAGGGATATGAAAACGAGGATGAAGAATTTTAAAATCATCTCACTGCCACTGTAACCTCCCCCAGTGCCTACAACTTTCCCTATCTCTGTAACCTCCTCCAGCCCCTCCAACCCTCCCTATCTCTGTAACCTCCTTCAGTGCCTACAACCCTCCCTATCTCTGTAACCTCCTCCAGCCCCCTACACCTCTCCCTATCTCTGTAACCTCCTCCAGCCCCTACAACCCTCCCTATCTCTGTAACCTCCTCCAGCCCCTACAACCCTCCCTATCTCTGTAACCTCCTCCAGCCCCTACAACCCTCCCTATCTCTGTAACCTCCTCTAGCCCCCTACACCTCTCCCTATCTCTGTAACCTCCTCCAGCCCCTGCAACCCTCCCTATCTCGGTAACCTCCTCCAGCCCCTACAATCCTCCGAGATCTCTGCACTCTTCCAATTCCGGCCCCTTGAGCATCCCCCGATTCCCATCGCTCCACCATTGGCGGCCGTGCCTTCAGCTGCCTGGGGCCCTGAGCTCTGGAGTTCCCTCCCTAAACCTCTCCACCTCTCTCCTCCTCTAAGACGCTCCTTAAAACCGACCTCTCTGACCGAGCTTTTGGTCACCTGTGCCTAATATCTCCATGTGAGGCTCAGGTCAGACTCTGTATGATTGACGTTCCTGGGAAGCACCTTGGGCACATTTTGTTAGGTTAGTGGCGCTAGATGAATGGGCTTTGCTGCAAGTACAGAGCCCCTTCCTAGTACAAGGGAAAAGGCCAGTGTACCAGAAAAGTGCACAAACTGATGAGGGCCTGTGCAAGTCTCTGCTCAGTTGGCCTTTCTCAGACAATGACCAAGGAATCAAATTGCTGATTCACCATCCAGTGACAACGACGGGATCAGTACGGGATTGTACTGTGATGCCTGCCTGAGTCAAATAGCCCAGTGCTCAGGCAGGAGGAGCGAGAGCTGTGTGTAATACTGGCGTCCAGCCAGCGGCTGCACATTCCCTGGTCAGAAAGGACTTGGCAGGGGCGTATGGCGGGGTGGGGTGAGGGGGGATGAGGTCAGAGCCCACAGAAACACAAGGTGGGGGGTCTTCTGTCCCACCCCTTACCTTGATGGTGTCGGAGATGCCCTTGTCACTCAGGCTCTGCACAAAGGTCTCGATTGGATACGTCAGACCAGGTACCAGCATAGGAATCTGGAACAGCCAAGAGAGAGGGAGTTAGACCACCAGATATCCCAGGGAGAGGGAGTTAGACCACCAGATATCCCAGGGAGAGGGAGTTAGACCACCAGACAGCTACTGCTTCCCTCTTCCCATATTGAAAAATAATTCTCGCCAGGGCTCTCCCTCACATGTGTTTGTGAGTGTGTTTGCGTGTGCACATACCCGATTGTCCCCATAGTGTCATTCTACACGTGACTGCCATGGAGGGTCAGTGCTGAGGGAGCGCCGCACTGTCGAAGGGTCAGTACTGAGGGAGCGCCGCACTGTCAGAGGGTCAGTGCTGAGGGAGCGCCGCACTGTCGGAGGGTCAGTGCTGAGGGAGCGCCGCACTGTCAGAGGGTCAGTGCTGAGGGAGCGCCGCACTGTCGAAGGGTCAGTGCTGAGGGAGCGCCGCACTGTTGAAGGGTCAGTACTGAGGGAGCGACGCACTGTCAGACGGTCAGTGCTGAGGGAGCGCCGCACTGTCGGAGGGTCAGTGCTGAGGGAGCGCCGCACTGTCGAAGGGTCAGTACTGAGGGAGCGCCGCACTGCCGGAGGGTCAGTGCTGAGGGAGCGCCGCACTGCCGGAGGGTCAGTGCCGAGGGAGTGTCGCACTGTCGGAGGGTCAGTACTGAGGGAGTGTCGCACTGTCGGAGGGTCATTACTGAGGGAGCGACGCACTGTCAGAGGGTCAGTGCTGAGGGAGCGCCGCACTGTCGGAGGGTCAGTGCTGAGGGAGCGCCGCACTGTCGAAGGGTCAGTACTGAGGGAGCGCCGCACTGCCGGAGGGTCAGTGCTGAGGGAGCGCCGCACTGCCGGAGGGTCAGTGCCGAGGGAGTGTCGCACTGTCGGAGGGTCAGTACTGAGGGAGTGTCGCACTGTCGGAGGGTCATTACTGAGTGGGTGCCGCACTGTCGGAGGGTCAGTACTGAGGGAGCGCCGCACTGTTGGAGGGTCAGTGCTGAGGGAGTGTCGCACTGTCGGAGGGTCAGTACTGAGGGAGTGTCGCACTGTCGGAGGGTCATTACTGAGTGGGTGCCGCACTGTCGGAGGGTCAGTCCTGAGGGAGCGCCGCACTGTCGGAGGGTCAGTACTGAGGGAGTGTCGCACTGTCGGAGGGTCAGTACTGAGTGGGTGCCGCACTGTTGGAGGGTCAGTACTGAGGGAGCGCCGCACTGTCGGAGGGTCAGTGCTGAGGGAGCGCCGCACTGTCGGAGGGTCAGTGCCGAGGGAGCGCCGCACTGTCGGAGGGTCAGTACTGAGGGAGTGCCGCACTGTCGGAGGTGCTGTCTTTCGGGATGAGATATTAAACCGAGGCTCCGTCTGCCCTCTCAGGTGGGGGTAAAAGATCCCACAGCCACTATTGGAAGAAGAGCAGGGGGGAGTTCTCCCCGGTGTCCTGGGGCCAATATTTATCCCTCACCCAACATCACTAAAAACAAATGATCTGGGTCATCATCACGTAGCTGTTTGTGGGATCTTGCTGTACGTCAATGGGCTGAGTTTCCTACATTACAACAAAAAAAAAAGTCCTTCACGGTTTGTGAAACACTTCGGGAAGTCCTGAGGAAGTGAAACGAGCTGGAGAGATGCAACAACTTAATTCCATCTGGGACAGGGCTCTGCTGCCGAGTCAGACCGGTTGCGGGGTTGTGAACGCTGTCAGCCTTTGCTGCTGTTCCTCACGTGGTGACTGCAGTGGCTGACGTGACTACAGCGGCTTTTCACACTTCCCCATTGGGCCAGTTCGTGTTCCTGGAAAGATCGTTCATTCCTGGAGCAAGCTGTGTGCAACCCACGGGGGGATGTGATCACGGGCTCCCCCGCCGAGTGGTGAGTCACGCCGGCGTACGGGTCCAACTGGCCCCCACCACGTGGGCGGAGCCCAGGTCGCATGCCGACAGACTATTCAACTGCAGCAGGAATCGCTGCCCTCTTCACACCCTGAATCTCCCCCTCCCCCACAACCCCACCAGCGGATGGTCATTCAAACACAGGTACCTCTGCTGGACAGGCCAGGGGTGGGGGCGGTGGGGTCAGCATTTAGCTCAGTAACTCCACCCCCTCTGCCCCCTTTCGAGTTGGAAGCCAAACGTGGGATCTTCCTGTGCGGACTGGCACGAGGAGACGCCTGACGAGTTTTCACCTCTACCTGCTTCCACCGCCAACGCCCCCCCCTCCAAATCCCCTCCTCCGACCCCACAAATCACTTTGGAAACTGTCTCCCACCTTAAAGAAAGACCTCTTGATGGAGTAGAGGCTCTGATCGTAGAGGAAGCTGATTTGGAGGTTGATAACCAGTCTGGTGGCTGACGTGTTCTGAATGTTCAAGGTCAGCTTAAATGCTGGTCCAATCCCCTGGACCTAGAGCAGAGACAGGTAAACTGTATCTCAGCAACAAACACGCTTCCGCGTTTAAAATCCCTTCCACTGCCCCAGGCCCCAGGCCCCAGGCCCCAGGCCCCAGGCCCCAGGCCCCAGGCCCCAGGCCCCAGGCCCCCGGCCCCAGGCCCCAGGCCCCCGGCCCCAGGCCCCAGGCCCCAGGCCCCCGGCCCCAGGCCCCAGGCCCCAGGCCGAGCTACTGCAGGCTGAATGACACAGTTCTAGATTGTACAGGGACTGAGGGACCTGGGGGTTCATGCGGGCCAACCTACGAAGGTGACCGGACGTATCGAGAGCAAAATGAGCAAAGCTCACGGGGTCGTGGACTTCATAAACAGAGGAATTGTGTACAAGAGCAGGGAGGTTACACTGAACCTGTGTAAAACTCTGGTTAGGCCCCAACTAGAGAGTTGTGTTCAGTTCTGGTCACCACACTTGTGAGGGTCTTTGAGAGGGTTGCGGAGGAGATTGACCAGAATGGTCCCAGGGATGAGGGGGTTTTAGAGACAGGGGTTAGGAGGTTGGAGAAGCTGGGGTTGTTCTCCTTGGGGCAAAGGAGATTGAGGGGGGGGGATTTATTAGAGGTGGACAAGGTGGTGACAGGTTTGGATAAGGTCGTCAAGGAAAAGCTGTTCCCATTGGCTGATGGGACATGGACCGGGAATGAGATGGATTTAAGGTTTTGGGCAGCTGATGAGGTGGGGGGAATGAGAGGAAGAATTTTTTTACCCAGAAAATGGTAATGACCTGGAACTCGCTGCCCACGAGGCGGGTGGGAGCGGAGACGGTGAATGATTTCAAAAGGAAATTGGAAAGATGCTGGAGGGAAATAAACTTGGAGGGTTACGGGGGAGAGCATGGGGGAATGGGACTGACTGGATTGGTCCACAGAGAATTGACATGGACTCGATGGGCCGAATGGCCTCCTTCTATGTCGTAATGACTCTGAGGCTTCAACCAGGCCTCAATGGCCAAATGTGCTGTTCAAATAGACTCTGTTTGCTGTCAGCTGGATTGACTAACGGGAAGATACCCGAGACTCTTCTGTGGTACCCATCCCAGGAGCGAGAGGTCCACTCACCACCGCGTTCATATTCAGTGGTTCCTGGAGGTCAGCAGAGACCGGTGCTAAGCTCGCTTCAAGAGCCTTGACGTACTCTCGGGCTGCCCTGAGACGTAGGCGACACAAGTCTGTCTGGAAGGCCCTGTGCATTGCTTTCAACCAGAAGAGGGGGGGCGGGGAGGAGAGGGAATAAAACACGACCATTAATTGCCAACAGTCAGGGAATCACCAACCCAAGATTAGTGTCAGGGGTCTGTTGACTGATCCACTGTGCCAATCAAGGAGCGGGACTCTCAGCCAACAGTCTACAGAGTCTACTCAAAAGAGTCAGATCAAGCTGCAGAAAACAGAGCACAGGGGCAAAACTACAGCAACATCTGCCGATCAAAGCATGAAGGTTTCTCCCGCAGGATGCAGTCAGTGGAGAATAGCAAGTAGCCGATGAGGAAATGAAAACATTTCAGTCGCCACCCGCACCTCCCACCCTCCCCCCGACCGCCAAGGGTCTCATTGTGGCTTTATTCCAACGGGTTTCAGTAAATAAGCAGGTCGGAGACTGGGATTTAGCTTGAGCAGGAGCTGAAGGGAGTGCAGTTAAAACAGAGGTTAGAACATTGTGATCCCTCTGCCCCCACCCCACCGATCCTGGCTGGGATAGAGCCGATTGGGTGACTGCCCTGTCAATCGTGCCTGGTGCCTGCCCTGCTGTAAGGGACTGCAATTGATTTTTCTACGTCCATCATTGAGATTACATAACTATCCTGCACCGACTGCATTCTGCTAGAGAAATAACTCTGCTGTTATCAGATGTTGCTGTGGTTCTGGCCACAATTTCTGCTTGCTGTAGTTTGTACCAACGCTTTAAATAGACTCTGTGGACTATTTGCTGCAGTGCGCAGTTTAAATAAACTCTTGTTGACTGTTTGTTGTAGTATGCTGTTTAAATAGACTCTGCAGACTGCATGCGTAGTGCGCTGTTTACTCTGTAGACTGTTTGCAGCAGTGCATTGTTTAAATAGACTCTGTAGACTGTTGTAGTGTGCTGTTTAAATAGACTCTGTAGACTGTTGTAGTGTGCTGTTTAAATGGACTCAATAGACTGTTGTGGTGTGCTGTTTAAATAGACTCTGCAGACTGCATTGTTTAAATAGACTCTGTAGACTGTTGTAGTGTGCTGTTTAAATGGACTCAATAGACTGTTGTGGTGTGCTGTTTAAATGAACTCTGTAGACTGCATGCGTAGTGCGCTGTTTACTCTGTAGACTGTTTGCAGTAGTGCACTGTTTAAATAGACTCTGTAGATTGTTGTAGTGCGCTGTTTAAATGGACTCTATAGACTGTTGTGGTGTACTGTTTAAATAGACTCTGTAGACTGTTGTAGTGTGCTGTTTAAATGGACTCTGTAGACTGTTATAGTGTGCTGTTTAAATAGACTCTGTAGACTGTTGTAGTGTGCTGTTTAAATGGACTCTATAGACTGTTGTGGTGTGCTGTTTAAATGGACTCTGTAGACTGTTGTGGTGTGCTGTTTAAATTGACTCTGTAGACTGTTGTAGTGTGCTGTTTAAATAGACTCTGTAGACTGTTGTAGTGTGCTGTTTAAATGGACTCTATAGACTGTTGTGGTGTGCTGTTTAAATGGACTCTGTAGACTGTTTGTGTAGTGCACTGTTTAAATAGACTCTGTAGACTGCATGCGTAGTGCGCTGTTTACGCTGTAGACTGTTTGCTGTAGTGCACTGTTTAAATAGACTCTGTAGACTGTTTGCTTAGTGCACTGTTTACTCTGTAGACTGTTTGCTGTAGTGCGCTGTTTAAACAGACTCTGTAGACTGTTTGCTTAGTGCACTGTTTACTCTGTAGACTGTTTGCTGTAGTGCGCTGTTTAAACAGACTCTCTTCACTGTATAATAAACAGTTCGATGAAAATTCTACTATAAATCCAACCCCTTCCGTGTGAGGCAGCACCCATGAGGTTTTCTTCAACTGCACGGGAAAAAGGTCAGACTGTGTGATGCCTTTGCAGTTGAATAACAGACTGACAACATGCCGCCCAACACCCACCCCGCCTGCCTGTTTTGCGCCCGAGGACTGGCTGCTGAGGTGAGGTGCTGGAAGGGCGGGTAGGTGACTGTTGCATCACATCCCTCAGCCAGACTCCAGGGACAGAAGCTTGAGTACTCACCCACAGCATTTTCCCGTTCCCGCAGTGTCTGGTCCACGTACAGCTTGGTTTTCCTTGGGATGTTCAGTTTAATGCTCTGCGCCAGGGGAGGGCCGGGGCTGGTGTCTTTATCCTCAAAGACTGCAGTTCTCTTCAGGATTTTAATGATCAGCCCACCCCCTGAGAGGAGAAAGGAAAGACGGTTAGTGACAGGGCCCGCTTACAGCACCTCTCGCAGTGACCTGACCAGGAAAGAGAGTAAACGATTGTAACTGCTTCCCCAGTCAATGAGCCACCGTCAATATACAAACATACAGAAACTTCTACGTGCAATCAGTGATCTGTCCCTGCTACATGAGAGGGTGTAGAAATCTAAGAGCGACCTCACGTGTGTGTGCGAGACCGAGTGCACGATAGCAGGATGCAGAGCACACATGCCCCGCAAGTTGCGAACCGATCTGTTGTGTATTCTGTGTATCTGCTGCTCTCCACAGCAATTTCCCCGCTCCAAAAGCTGTACCTGTCCTGGGAGTGTTTGATGGGGACAGTGTAGAGGGAGCTTTACTCTGTATCTAACCCCGTGCTGTACCTGTCCTGGGAGTGTTTGATGGGGACAGTGTAGAGGGAGCTTTACTCTGTATCTAACCCCGTGCTGTACCTGTCCTGGGAGTGTTTGATGGGGACAGTGTAGAGGGAGCTTTACTCTGTATCTAACCCCGTGCTGTACCTGTCCTGGGAGTGTTTGATGGGGACAGTGTAGAGGGAGCCTCACTCTGTATCTAACCCCGTGCTGTACCTGTCCTGGGAGTGTTTGATGGGGACAGTGTAGAGGGAGCTTTACTCTGTATCTAACCCTGTGCTGTACCTGTCCTGGGAGTGTTTGATGGGGACGGTGTAGAGGGAGCTTTACTCTGTATCTAACCCCGTGCTGTACCTGTCCTGGGAGTGTTTGATGGGGACAGTGTAGAGGGAGCTTTACTCTGTATCTAACCCCGTGCTGTACCTGTCCTGGGAGTGTTTGATGGGGACAGTGTAGAGGGAGCTTTACTCTGTATCTAACCCCGTGCTGTACCTGTCCTGGGAGTGTTTGATGGGGACAGTGTAGAGGGAGCTTTACTCTGTATCTAACCCCGTGCTGTACCTGTCCTGGGAGTGTTTGATGGGGACAGTGTAGAGGGAGCTTTACTCTGTATCTAACCCCGTGCTGTACCTGTCCTGGGAGTGTTTGATGGGGACAGTGTAGAGGGAGCTTTACTCTGTATCTAACCCCGTGCTGTGCCTGTCCTGGGAGTGTTGCAATCCACTGCAGTATTGCTGATCAAGTGGGGAGGGGGCGACACAGGCCAGCGGAGAGGGGAAGAGGCAGAGAGAGAGAGTCGCACCTTTCGTGGTCATGATGAGTGTCCCATCCTCCCGTCCATACCTGCCGAAACACAGGCTGGTTACCACATCCTAGGAGAAAAGAGAGGACAGAGAAATGAACGCTACCTGGTGATTGAGCACGGTGCAGGATGAAGATCTGGGATTCTCCGACTGAATTCTGGGGCGTACCGGGAGAAATCATCAAGCACCAGGGCCTGAGAATCACACTGCACTGTTACAGCACTTAAAACCCTCACTGCTTCAAACAACATGCCTTTACATTGTGTCTTTAATGTCCCAAAGGCTTGTACAGAGCATTATCAAGTACATTTTCACAGGAGCCACATACGGAGATATTAGGGACAGGTGACCAAAAGTTCAGTCAAAGGGGTCGGTTTTATAGAGCGTCTTAAAGGAAAAGAGAGAGTGAGAGAGAGAGAGCAAGGGGTGGGGGGGTGGCGGGAAAGAGGTTTAGGGAGGGAATTCCAGAGCTTAGGGCCCCAGGCACCTGAAGGCACGGCCGCCAATGGTGGAGCGATGGAAATCGGGGCATGTTCAAGAGGCTGGAATTGGAGGAGCGCAGATATCTCGGAGGGTCGTAGGGGCTGGAGGAGGTTACAGAGATAGGGAGGGTCGTAGGGACTGGAGGAGGTTACAGAGATAGGGAGGGTCGTAGGGGCTGGGGGAGGTTACAGAGATAGGGAGGGGTGTAGGGGCTGGAGGAGGTTACAGAGATAGGGAGGGGTGTAGGGGCTGGAAGAAGTTACAGAGATAGGGAGGGTTGTAGGGGCTGGAGGAGGTTACAGAGATAGGGAGGGGTGTAGGGGCTGGAGGAGGTTACAGAGATAGGGAGGGTTGTAGGGGCTGGAGGAGGTTACAGAGATAGGGAGGGGTGTAGGGGCTGGAGGAGATTACAGAGATAGGGAGGGATGCAGGGGCTGGAGGAGGTTACAGAGATAGGGAGGGTTGTAGCGGCAAGTAAGCCATGGAGGGACTTGAAAGCAGGGATGAGAATTTTAAAATTCAAGTTAATTACCCTGATGGTCTGATCTCTACAACCACAGTGCACACTGCGGGCACAGTGACATTGATAAAGGAGCTGTTGGGGTTAGCATCTGCAGCAAGACTCCTGACATGCGCTCCCACTGATCAGATTTTTTGGTTAGATTTACATCGTGCACAAACATGAGAGATTACATTTAAAAATAGCGGCGTTCTGGGTTACCCAATCTGATTCCAGGTCGCTCAATAACTAAGCTCGGCGAAGATCCAGGTAGCATCAGTGATCGTGGTTATGAGGCTGAGAACCCACAGGTCGAGGGTTCAATCCCCACCCTGGGCGGTTTGAGATCAGTGACAGTGATTGTGAGAAGCTGTCAGGTTATCGGGAAAATCCATCTGCTTCAGGGAAGTTGTGGCCCTTGCCCAGTCTGAGCCTATGTGACTCCAAACCCCACACGTCCACAGGTGAGGCAACTCTCTCAACGCCAACACAAGATTTTGCAAAACGATTGCCCCCCCTCGTTTCGAACTCTCATTCCTTGACCAGCTGGCAGGGGAAGGGTGGGAGACAGGGGCCAGCGGTGGAGGAGGGAGCTGGGTTGGGGGTGGGTGGTGAGGGAGCGTACCTGGGTTTTGGTGATGTTGACGAGGATTTTGTCCCGGTAGAGGTGGACCTCGGAGTTCGCCAAGGCCACCAGCACTGCCTGGAAGCCCTTGGATTTGTGATCCATCAGGCCCATGGTCATCATGGGAGCTGGCAGGTGTACAGTCCACAGCTTCTTCCCCTGAAGGTGGAAAAGAGACTTTGCGTTAGGCACGTGGAGCCAAGGTGGGGACAGAAAGGTCTCTCTCCAGCTCCCTTCAGCAACTCGGGACGTCACAAATCGTTTCACAGATGATGAAAGACTTTTTTTTTGAAGTGCGCTCACTGTTGTAATGTAGGAAACTCAGCAGCCAATTTATGCACAGCAAGATCCCACAAACAGCAATGTGATAATGACCCAGATCATCTGTTTTTAGTGATGTTGAGTGAGGGATGAATATTGGCCCCAGGACACCGGGGAGAACTCCCCCCTGCTCTTCTCCCAATAGTGACCGTGGGATCTTTTACACCCACCCGAGAGGGCAGACAGGGCCTCGGTTTAATGCCTCATCCTGAAAGACGGCACCTCTGACAGTGCAGCTCTCCCTCAGGACTGAACCTCTGACAGTGTGGCCCTCCCTCAGCGCTGACCCTCCCACGGTGCGGCGCTCCCTCAGTACTGACCCTCTGACAGCACAGCGCTCCCTCAGTGCTGACCCTTCTACAGTGCAGCGCTCCCTCAGTACTGACCCTGCAACAGTGCAGCGCTCCCTCAGGACTGACCCTCCCAGTGCAGCACTCCCTCAGTACTGACCCTGCAACAGGGCGGCGCTCTCTCAGTACTGACCCACCGACAATGCGGCCCTCCCTCAGCACTGACCCTCCGACAGTGTGGCCCTCCCTCAGCCCTGACCCTCCGACAGTGCGGCACTCCCTCAGCACTGACCCTCTGACAGTGCCTCAATGCAGCTTAACCCCCAAATGGCATAACAGCATTCGTACCATGCAAAGGATGTATTGGACTTAGAAGGGATGCAGTGCAGATTGACTGGAATGATATCGGGATAAAACGGTTACATTATAGGAAGTTAAATGCTTCAATAGAGTTGATAGAGAGAAACTATTTCCTCTGGTGATGGGGGGGGTGGAGTCCAGAACAAGGGGGCAGAACCTTAAAACTGAAGCCAGACCGTTTAGGGGTGATGTCAGGAAGCACTTCATCACACAGAGGGGAGTGGGAATCGGGAACTCGCTCCCCCACCAAGAAGCTGTCGAGTCTGGGGGTGAATTGGAAATGTCAAACTGAGATTGATGGATTTTTGTTGGGTGAGGGGGTTAAGGGTTACGGAACCGAAGTGGGTGGATGGAGTTAAGGTCCAGACTGGCCATGATCCAATTACATGGGCAGGGCAGATTCAAGGGGCCTATTGGCCTTTTCCCATTCCTTTGTAACAGGCTGGAGGGGCTAAATGGCCTCAACCTGTTCCTGTGTAAAAGCCTCGAAAGGGGCTGAATGACCTTCTCGAATCTCTGTCTACCAGGCTCGAGGGGCTGAATGGCCTCAACCTGTTCGTGTGTAAAAGCCTTGAGGAGGGGCTGAATGGCCTCCTCCTATTCCTGTGTAACAGGCTCAAGAGAGGCTGAATGGCCTCCTCCTATTCCTGTGTAACAGGCTCGATGGGGGGCTGAATGGCCTCCTCCTGTTCCTGTGTAATAGGCTCGAGGGGCTGAATGGCCTCCTCATGTCCCTGTGTAATAGGCTCAAGAGGGGTTGAATGGCCTCCTCCTGTCCCTGCGTAATAGGCTTGAGGGGCTGAATGGCCTCATGTTCCTATGTAATAGGCTCAAGAGGGGCTGAATGGCCTCCTCATGTCCCTGTGTAATAGGCTCGAGGGGCTGAATGGCCTCCTCCTGTCCCTGTGTAATAGGCTCGAGGGGCTGAATGGCCTCCTCCTGTCCCAGTGTAATAGGCTCGAGGGGCTGAATGGCCTCCTCCTGTCCCTGTGTAATAGGCTCGAGGGGCTGAATGGCCTCCTCCTGTCCCTGTGTAATAGGCTCGAGGGGCTGAATGGCCTCCTCCTGTCCCTGTGTAATAGGCTCGAGGGGCTGAATGGCCTCCTCCTGTTCCTATGTTCTGCACAAGGAAGAAGTTGGACTGGGTCTGCTTAAGCAGAATTGACCTGATTAAAGCTTCTGAAATGGAAAGTCTGAGCAGTCCTGTGTGTGTCAGCTATTACCCCCGTGTACAATGTCACACATAGAGGAGCCCCGATGGGCAAAGCTGGGGACCTACCTTCTGAGTGTATGCCTGCAGCAGTTCCTTCCCACAGCCAACCACTATGTTCTTGTTGAGTCGCACTAGACCTACAGGCTGGGAGTTCAGCTCGATGCAGTGCTTGGGCCTTTTGGAATCTCTGTAATGGCATCAAAAGCTTTTATTTATCCGGCACCTTCAGCTTTGAACAACTTCCCCCAAGGTGCTTCACAGGAACGTCAATCAGACAGAATCTGACCCCGAATCAGGTTAGGGACAGGTTGTCAATAACTCGGTCAGAGAGGTCGGTTTTAAGGAGCGTCTTAAAAGGAGGAGGGGGAGGGAGTCAGAGAGGTTTAGGAAGGGAATTCCAGAGCTTAGGGCCCCAGGCAGCTGAAGGCACGGCCGCCAATGGTGGAGCGATGGGAATCGGGGGATGGTCAAGAGGCCGAAATTGGAGGAGCGCAGAGATCTCGGAGGGTGGTAGGGCCTGGAGGAGGTTACAGAGACAGGGTGGGGTGTAGGGGCTGGAGGAGGTTACAGAGATAGGGAGGGTTTTAGGGGCTGGAGGAGGTTACAGAGATAGGGAGGGTTGTAGGGGCTGGAGGAGGTTACAGAGATAGGGAGGGTTGTAGGGGCTGGAGGAGGTTACAGAGATAGGGAGGGTTGTAGGAGCTGGAGGAGGTTACAGAGATAGGGAGGGTTATAGGGGCTGGAGGAGGTTACAGAGATAGGGAGGGTTTTAGGGGCTGGAGGAGGTTACAGAGATAGGGAGGGTTGTAGGGGCTGGAGGAGGTTACAGAGATAGGGAGGGTTGTAGGGGCTGGAGGAGGTTACAGAGATAGGGAGGGTTGTAGGAGCTGGAGGAGGTTACAGAGATAGGGAGGGTTGTAGGGGCTGGAAGAGGTTACAGAGATAGGGAGGGTTGTAGGAGCTGGAGGAGGTTACAGAGATAGGGAGGGTTGTAGTGGCTGGAGGAGGTTACAGAGATAGGGAAGGATTTGAAATATTAAAATGGAGGTGTTGCCGGGGTAGGTCAGCGAGCAGAGAGGGTGATGGGTGACTGGGAATTGGAGCAGGTTCGGTTTAGATGCATTGTCTTGGAGGATGTTTATATGCTATGATGTCAGAGATTGGGCCAGGTGAGAGAACAGAAGACAAACAAGCTTTGTAAACTGCTGTCATGCACCAACTCTTAGAACTTGGAGCAATCCCAAAATCCCAGCCGGAATTTTCCTGCCTACCTGCGGATTATGTAGATACTTCCATTCCGACATGCAACGATGATCCTGAACTCCACATCAAACTGGCCAGTGACATCCAGGAACACTGGGACACTGGGGAGGTTCACCTGGCAGAGAGAGACGGACACAACTATTAACAGGGGAAATGGCTATTCCATCGCTCCCCGAGGGGGGTCTCCCACCCTCTCGAAACCACAGCTCATCGAAAGCTCTGCTGCCCCCTTACCGGACTCGCACTGAGACCCAGAAATACCTTGATTTAAATTCTCATCATTCTTTTCAAACCTCCTCCAGCCACTACAACCCTCCCTATCTCTGTAACCTCCTCCAGCCCCTACAACCTTCCCTATCTCTGTAACCTCCTCCAGCCCCTTCACCCCTCCCTATCTCTGTAACCTCCTCCAGCCCCTACAACCCTCCCTATCTCTGTAACCTCCTCCAGCCCCTACAACCCTCCCTATCTCTGTAACCTCCTCCAGCCCCTACAACCCTCCCTATCTCTGTAACCTCCTCCAGCTCCTACAACCCTCCCTATCCCTGTAACCTCCTCCAGCCCCTATACCCTTCCCTATCTCTGTAACCTCCTCCAGCCCCTACACCCCTCCCTATCTCTGTAACCTCCTCCAGCCCCTACACCCCTCCCTATCTCTGTAACCTCCTCCAGCCCCTACAACCCTATCTCTGTAACCTCCTCCAGCCCCTACAACCCTCCCTATCTCTGTAACCTCCTCCAGCCCCTACACCCCTCCCCATCTCTGTAACCTCCTCCAGCCCCTACAACCCTCCCTATCTCTGTAACCTCCTCCAGCCACTATAACCATCCCTATCTCTGTAACCTCCTCCAGCCCCTACAACCCTCCCTATCTCTGTAACCTCCTCCAGCCCCAACAACCCTCCCTATCTCTGTAACCTCCTCCAGCCCCTACAACCCTCCCTATCTCTGTAAGCTCCTCCAGCCCCTACAACCCTCCCTATCTCTGTAACCTCCTCCAGCCCCAACAACCCTCCCTATCTCTGTAACCTCCTCCAGCCCCTACAACCCTCCCTATCTCTATCACCTCCTCCAGCCCCTACAACCCTATCTCTGTAACCTCCTCCAGCCCCTACAACCCTCCCCATCTCTGTAACCTCCTCCAGCCCCTACAACCCTCCCTATCTCTATCACCTCCTCCAGCCCCTACACCCCTCCCTATCTCTGTAACCTCCTCCAGCCCCTACAACCCTCCCTATCTCTGTAACCTCCTCCAGCCCCTACAACCCTCCCTATCTCTGTAACCTCCTCCAGCCACTATAACCATCCCTATCTCTGTAACCTCCTCCAGCCCCCACAACCCACCCTATCTCTGTAACCTCCTCCAGCCCCTACAACCCTCCCTATCTCTGTAACCTCCTCCAGCCCCAACAACCCTCCCTACCTCTGTAACCTCCTCCAGCCCCTACAACCCTCCCTATCTCTGCAAGCTCCTCCAGCCCCTACAACCCTATCTCTGTAACCTCCTCCAGCCCCTACAACCCTCCCCATCTCTGTAACCTCCTCCAGCCCCTACAACCCTCCCTATCTCTATCACCTCCTCCAGCCCCTACACCCCTCCCTATCTCTGTAACCTCCTCCAGCCCCTACAACCCTCCCTATCTCTGTAACCCCCCTCCAACCCCTACACCCCTCCCTATCTCTGTAACCCCCTCCAGCCCCTACAACCCTCTCTGTCTCTATCACCTCCGCCACACTCCAGCTAGAGAGTCCAGAACACGGTGATCCTGACAGACCTTTGTAACAATCTGTCATGATTTGGTTTTGAGGCCATGATATGGACTTTAAAAAAATTCTTTCACGGGATGTGGGCGTCTCTGGACAAGGCCAGCGTTTGTTGCCCACCCCTAATTGCCCTTGAACTGAGTGTCTCACTCGGCCATTTCAGGGGGGCAGTTAAGAGTCAACCACACGTGGCTGTGGGTCTGGAGTCACATGTAGGCCAGACCGGGTAAGGACGGCAGATTTCCCTCCCTAAAGGGGACATTAGTGACCCAGATGAGCTTTTACAACAATCGATGATAGTTTCATGGTCACCGTCACTGAGACTAGTTTCCAATTCCAGATTTATTAACTGAATTTAAATTTCTCCGGCTGCCCTGGTGGGGATTTGAACCCCTGTCCCCATTAACCGGGGTCTCTGGCCCAGTGACATTACCACTACATAACTTGTCTCCCCATAAGGAAGCCTAAAATAAATAAATAGTCTGAACATAATCATGGGAAGGCTTTGAGGGATTAACCATTAATTCTAACTCCCTGTCTCTCCTTTTATTTGAACCCTGCGAGCACAGGGAACACTCGGTCACAATCACCACCTATTCCACTGGAAACACACCCGTTCTGCTTATCCTCCCACCCCGACAATCACACACGGACCGGCTACCTTGGCCTGGATGGTAAACGCTTCAGGGTCCAGGATGCAGACCTCCATGTTCTCGGTACCAATCACCAGGCAGCCCACCGCGTCCTCGTCCGCCATGTTCTTATTCAGGGTAGACATGCAGGTTATCACCGTCTGCACTCGAACAAAGGAGGGGGGGGGAGAGGAGAGTGAGAGAGCAGCCTCGGGACATCAGGGACATCAGCACCGTTCAGCCCCCTCACCAACCCCCCCTCCCCAGTACACACGGCTGGGACGAGGGGGAGCAGACATCCATCCACAGGCACACGCAACCTGTCGGGGGGATAGCAGGGGAGGAGACACAGAGA
>NW_027599405.1:0-5000 GCF_964194155.1 Cetorhinus maximus
CCTTTCCTTTTCTCTTTCTTCCTTTTTGCTCTCTCTCTCTCTGTCTCTGCCTCTCTCTCTCCCCCTCTGTCTCTCTCTCTCTCTGCCTCCCACTCTCTGCCTCTCTCTCTCTCAGTCTCTCTCTCCTTCTGTCTGTCTACCTGTCCATCTCTCGATCTTTCTCTCTTTCTCTTTCTCTGCCTCTCCCCCTCTCTGTCTCTTTCTCTCCCTCTGCCTACCCCTCTGTCTCTCTGTCACTCCTTCTCTCTCATTCCTTCTGTCTCTCCCCTTCTCTCTGTATCTCCCTTTCTGCCTCTCTCTCTCTCTCTCCCTCCCTGTCTCTGTCTGTCTCCCTCTGTCTCTCTCCCTCCCTCTTTTTTTTGGTTTCTCTCACTCTCTCTTCGCCATTCTCCCTCGATTTGCCTCAGCCTGAGTCACATTCAGTCGTCCCCACCGCCTATCTTCCCCTTCTGTATCTATCACCCCCACCCACGCCACGCGTCCCCTTCAGGTGAGCGCGCATCGGTACCCGAGCAGTGCTTGTAAAACGTCTCCCCTGCTCACCTGTCACGGCGATGTGCACCGAGGCATCGAGGGAAGAATTTGCGTACTCCCCGGCCAGCTGGTTCCCGTATTTGCAGCTGTACCTCCCAGCGCCCTTGGAGGTCAAGTTGGCCACTCGCACACTGGCGGAGTTTCTCCCGGGCCCGATGTCACGATGGGTCAGGAAGGAGCCGTCCAGGTAAAAATCAATCCCCCGGCTGGTGTTGCGTTCCCAGATGGTGCAGGTAACGTTAACCGACTCTACTTTGAGGAATACACTGTAGTCGGGCTCCAGCAGGATGGTGGGTCTCACCCCTGGTGGGGGAATAACACGGCGGACGGAAGCAGTTAGAGAAAAGGCTAGCAGTTCCGGGAAGGTTCACCGGACGGGTACCAGGACCAGGCTGGACAGGCTCAGCTTGTATCCGCTTGGAGTTCCTACTCGAGAAGAGATTCTCCCACAAGAGGAAGCACCCTCTCCACACCCACCCTGTCAGGACCCCTCAGGATCCGACATGTTTCAGTTAAGTCACCCTCTTACTGATCTCCCAGTTACTGTTCATTTCAATTCGATAGCATCACTAACTGGCTTTCACATCAACCGTGCTGGGCCCAGTGATCTGACGAGTCCTATAACTAGGGCAGGCGAGAGGGCTTTAAACTAAATAGCGAGATGTGGAATTTTAGAGAGTTAAACAGAAAGGTTGAGGCAGGGCGGGGATATATTTCACCAAGGAAGAACAGTGTTGCAAGAACCTTGCACCATCGGTGGTTAAGGAAGTTAGTGATGCCATCAAATGGAAATGAACAGTAACTCTTTCGAGTTACCGACAGATCGCATGTAACTCTTTCGAGTACATTCACAGTTCTTGGTTTCCGGGAGTGGGACGTGAACCCGCAACCTTTCTGATTCAAAGGCGAGGGTGCTATGAACTGAGCCACAGCTGACACAGTAACCAGGAGGACAGTAAGAGGTGGCTTCATTGAAACATTTAAAGATCCTGAAGGGGTCTTGACCGGGTGGGTGTGGAGAGGACGTTTCCTCTTCTGGGAGAGTCTAGAACGAGGAGTCGCTGCTTAAAAATTAAGGGGTCCCCCCATTTAAAACAGATGAGGAGGTTTCTCTCTCTCTCTCTCTCTCTTTCGGAGGGGTCGTGAGTTCCTGGAACTCTCTCCCTGAAAAGGGGCAGGGAGAGGGCGTGATCTTGAACTACTTCCCCTCACCAAAGCTCAGCGTTGCCAATCTGGCCCCAATGGGAACCCAATGTCCTCCGCATCACCAGCCTGGGACTGACACCCGGGGTGGGGATGGAGGGGTGGGTGCGGCCATTACTGAGGGAGTGCAACATTGCCGATGGAGCTTTTTTCTTTGGATCTTGGCTCAGGCCTCTCAGCTAGAGGTTAAGAATAAAGCACCATGCCGCTACCCAAACAAGAGCGGCGGAATTCCCTCAAGGATATCAGTAAGATCGAGAGAGTGCGGAGAAGATTTACTAGGATGTTGCCGGGTCTTCAGGAGTTGAGTTACAGGGAAAGATTAAACAGGTTAGGACTTTATTCCTTCGAGCGTAGAAGGATGAGGGGAGATTTGATAGAAGTTTACAAAATGGTGAGGGGTAGAGACAGAGTAAACGCGAGTTGGCTCTTTCCACTTAGATTAGGAGAGATAAACACGAGAGGACATGGCTTTAGGGTGAAAGGGGAAAGGTTTAGGGGGAACTTCTTCACTCAGAGAGTGGTGAGAGTGTGGAACGAGCTACCATCTGACGTGGTAAATGTGGGCTCACTCTTTAAGTTTTAAGGATAAATTGGATAGATACATGGATGGGAGAAGTCTGGAGGGTTATGGACTGGGCGCAGGTCAATGGGATTAGCGGAATAATATTTTGGCACAGACTAGAAGGGCCGAATGGCCTGTTTTCTGTGCTGTAGCGCTCTATGGTTCTATGGTTCTTCAATGTCCAGCCCAATATTGTATTTAAGTAGTGAAGGGCAAGTGGGGTCAGCGCTGTCTATTTTGCAATCTACATCAATTACCCAGGCGAAGAGACTGACCATAATGCAGCCATACTAGGCTAGGTGGGAATACCAACATATGGAAAAGGAGCAGGAGGAGACCACTCGGCCCCTCAAGCCTGTTCCGCCATTTAATAAGACCGTGGCCGATCTGATCGTAACCTGAAATCTGCATCCCACCTCCCTCTCCCCCCCCGATAACCTATCACCCCCACCTTGCTCATCAAGAATCTCTCCAACTCCAGCTGCAAAATATCCAAAGGCTCAGCTTCCCAATCCTTTGCAGGAAGAGAGTTCCGGAGACTCACAACCCCCTGAGAGAAAAAAAATATTCTCCTCATCGCCGACTTAACTGGGGACCCCTTATATTGAAGCAGAGACCCCTGGTTCTTGATTCTCCCACAAGAGGAAATATCCTCTCCACATCCAGCCTGCGAATGGTGCTGAACATTGCGCAATATCAGGGAACATTCCCGCTTTGGACATTTTGATGGAAGGAAGGTCATGGATGTAGCAGTGGGTTAAAACTCTTTCGAGTTATCAACAGTCACAGATTGCAACTCTTCCGAGTACAATCACAGCTCTTGGTTTCCAGGAGTGGGACATGAACCCACAACCCTCTGATTCAAAGGCGAGGGTGCTATGAACTGAGCCACAGCTGACATCTCTAAGAAGGGGAACTCTTTCGAGTTATCAACAGTCACAGATTGCAACTCTTTCGAGTACAATCACAGTTCTTGGTTTCCGGGAGTGGGACATGAACCCACAACCTTCTGATTCAAAGGCGAGGGTGCTATGAACTGAGCCACAGCTGACACTTCCAGCAGTGGGTTCAAATCCCACTCACAGGATTCAGTTAATGATCGGCGCTGGGACCCCAGCTATTCACAATATATATTAATGATTTAGGTGAGGGAGCTAAATGTAATATCTCCAAGTTTGCAGATGACACAAAGCTGGGTGGGAGGGTGAGCTGTGAGGAGGATGCAGAGATGTTTCAGTGTGATTTGGACAAGCTGAGTGAGTGGGCAAATGCATGGCAGATGCAGTATAATGTGGGTCAATGTGAGGTTATCCACTTTGGTTGAAAAAACAGGAAGGCAGATTATTATCTGAAGGGCTATAAATTGAGAGAGGGAAATGTGCAATGAGACCTGGGTGTCCTCGTACACCAGTCGCTGAAGGTAAGCATGCAGGTGCAGCAGGCGGTAAAGAAGGCAAATGGGATGTTGGCCTTCATAGCCGGAGGATTCGAGTACAGAAACAGGGATGTCTTGCTGCAATTGTACAGGCCCTTGGTGAGACCACACCTGGAATATTGTGTGCAGTTTTGGTCTCCTTGTCTGAGGAAGGATGTTCTTGCTATAGAGGGAGTGCAGCGAAGGTTTACCAGACTGATTCCTGGGATGGCGGGACTGACATATGAGGAGAGATTGAGTCGGTTAGGATCATATTCACTGGAGTTCAGAAGAATGAGGGGGGAATATCATAGAAACCTATAAATGTCTAACAGGACTAGACAGGGTAGATGCAGGAAGGATGTTCCCGATGGTGGGGAGAGTCCAGAACCAGGGGTCACAGTCTGAGGATACGGGATGGACCATTTAGGACTGAGATGAGGAGAAATGTCTTCACCCAGAGAGTGGTGAGACTGTGGAATTCGTTACCACAGAAAGTAGTTGAGACCAAAACATTGTATGTTTTCAAGAAGGAGTTAGATATAGCTCTTGGGGCGAAAGGGATCAAAGGTTATGGGGAGAAAGCAGGGAACAGGCTATCGAGTTGGATGATCAGCCACGATCATAATGAATGGCGGAGCAGGCTCGAAGGGCCGAATGGCCTTCTCCTGCTCCTATTTTCCATGTTAATAGCGCAAGTGAATCAATTTTTGAGAATGGGAATTGAAATCGAGCGTCAGTAACGGCGAAAGGATCATTGATGGTAGTACAAACCCATCCGGTTCACTCATGCCATTTTGGGGAGGGAATCAGCCACCCTCACTTGGTCCCTCTCAAGCCACAGCATAGAGGTTGAATCTAAACTGCCCTCTGTCCAGTTAAGGGCGGGCGCCACATGCTGGCATTGCCAGCGATGCCAACATCCCACGTAGGAGGGGAAAAACGCACCCATTCCCAAGAGCCTATCAAATCTTGTGCCGGGTCTTCAACGCCCTTGGCGATTGGTTAGTCAGCCGATTCTGATTGGTCGGGGTGCTGTCGTGCCCTTTCCTCCTGCCCTATCTATTGCCGTTACCCTTTGAAATTTGGCTTTCTTGTGTCTGTCCCTATGGCCGGGAGGCACGATCGCATCCCTTCCTTCCCAGCCAACGAGCAGAGCCTTCACCATTTTGCTCCTCCAGGTCACTCTGAATTGAATTTCATCACTTCTTCTTTCACACGATGGCCTCTCTCTCTCTCTCTCTCTCTCACCACTCTATCCCTGTCTCTCTCTCTCTCTCACTC
>NW_027599405.1:7500-27000 GCF_964194155.1 Cetorhinus maximus
GGAGCCCCAGAGCCGGGAGCTGCAGTACCACAGGACCGTCTCGTCTCCCCGGCACGCCACGTCGTCCAGCCAGATGGGGCCCGTGCCTCGGCCAAAGCGGGCGTGGGAGGGCGCGGACAGGGCTGCCCCACAGCCCAGGCTGCTGCACACCACCTTGGCGTCGTGCAGCCCCCACTGGTCGTCACAGATAGTGCCCCAGCTGTCACCGAAGGAGATCTCTACTCGACCTTCGCAGGGGTTGCTCCCGTTCACCAGCTGGAGCTGCATCCTTTCTGCGGGGGGGAGGGGGGGAGGGGGGGAGGGGGTTAAAATAACAACCGTGAGGCACATCGGCTTATTTATTGTTTCAGTTATTCCCTTTGGTTCCCCTTTTCTCCTTCCGTTGAGCGACAGGGAGACCGCGGCACAGGATCGGGCCTACGCCGGTCAAGAGGCGAGCCTCGCCTCGCTTAGCCCAACTCCCTCCGAGGCCCTCCGGCTAGGGGGCTTCACCCGGCCACAGCGAAGGAACGGCCGACATCCTCTTCCCAAGTCAAGGACGGCGAGTGGCACCTTATGGATGAGCCCATAAGGCCACAGGAGCAGAAATTAGGCCATTCGGCCCATCGAGTCTGCTCCGCCATTCAATCATGGCTGATAAGTTTCTCAACCCCCATTCTCCCGCCTTCTCCCCATAACCTTTGACCCCCTTACCAATCAAGAACCTATCTATCTCGGTCTTAAATACACTCAATGACCTGGCCTCCACAGCCTTCTGTGGTAATGAATTCCATAGATTCACCCACTCTCTGGCTAAAGAAGTTTCACCTCATCTCTGTTCTAAAGGGTCTTCCCTTTACTCTGAGGCTGTGCCCTCGGGTCCTAGTCTCTCCTACTAATGGAAACATCTTCCCCGCGTCCCACTCTATCCAGGCCTTTCAGTATTCTGTAAGTTTCAATCAGATCCCCCCTCATCCTTCTAAACTCCATCCAGTATAGACCCAGAGTCCTCAAACGTTCCTCGTATGTTAAGCCTTTCATTCCTGGGATCGTTCTCGTGAACCTCCTCTGGACCCCTCTCCAGGGCCAGCACATCCTTCCTGAGATACGGGGCCCAAAATTGCTCACAATATTCTAAACGTGGTCTGACCAGAGCCTTATAAAGCCTCTGCAGCACATCCCTGCTTTTATATTCTAGTCCTCTCCAAATAAATGCCAACGTTGCATTTGCCTTCCTAACTACCGACTCAACCTGCAAGTTGACCTTAGCATTTGCTCACCCGGACCCTGCGACCCTCTTGGGTTGAAAGACTTTTACCTCATCTCCTCTCTCGCCTTTAATACCAAGCGCTGTAATTCTACACCCCCTGGGCACTGACCTCCCTGCTGAAGTTAGTATGCCCTCCGGCCAGGCCCCTCACAATTTTGTACATCTCAATCAAATCTCCTTTCCTACTCCTCTGCTCCAGGCAGAACAACCTCACCCTGCCCAATCTCTCTGCTTAGCTACAATTTCCCAGTCCTGCCAACATTCTTCCAAATCTCCTCTGCACCCTCTGTAAGACAGTTATATCCCTAGCCTGTGAACAGCTTGCTAGGTCAGCATTTATTATCCATCCCTAATTGCCCATCAGAAGCTTCCTTAGTTATTCTTTGATGCGATGTGAGGGTCTCTACCTAGGCCAGCTTTTATTATCCATCCCTAATTGCCCCCTTACAAAGGTTTTTTTTAAAAATTCATCCGTGGGCTGTTGGCATCGCTGGTTAGGCCAGCATTTATTGCCCATCCCTAATTGCCCTCGAGAAGGTGGTTTTTTTATCTTAATTCATTCATGGGGTGTGAGCATCACAAGCTGACGCCAGCATTTATTGCCCATCCCTTTTGGCCCCTTGAGAAGGCGGTGGTGAGCCGCCTTCTTGAGCCTCTGCAGTTCCCTGTGGTGTAGGTACACCCACAGTGCTGTTAGGGAGGGAGTTCCAGGATTTTGTCCCTGTGGTGTAGGTACACCCACAGCGCTGTTAGGGAGGGAGTTCCAGGATTTTGTCCCTGTGGTGTAGGTACACCCACAGTGCTGTTAGGGAGGGAGTTCCAGGATTTTGTCCCTGTGGTGTAGGTACACCCACAGTGCTGTTAGGGAGGGAGTTCCAAGATTTTGTCCCTGTGGTGTAGGTACACCCACAGTGCTGTTAGGGAGGGAGATCCAGGATTTTGTCCCTGTGGTGTAGGTACACCCACAGCGCTGTTAGGGAGGGAGTTCCAGGATTTTGACCCAGTGACACTGAAGGAACGGCCGATATATTTCCAAGTCAGGATGGTGAGTGACTGGGAGGGGAACTTCCAGGTTGTGGTTTTCCCATCTATCTTTTCCCTTGTCCTTTTAGACGGTAGTGGCCGTGGGTTTGGAAGGTGCTGTGGAAGGAGCCTTGGTGAGTTCCTGCAGTGCATCTTGTAGATGGTACACACACTGCTGCTACTGTGCGTCGGTGGTGGAGGGAGTGAATGTTTGTGGATGGGGTGCCGATCAAGCGAGGCTGCTTTTCCCTGGACGGTGTCGAGCTTCTCGAGTGTTGTGGGAGCTGCACTCATCCAGGCAAGTGGGGAGTATTCCATCACATTCCTGACTTGTGCCTTGTCGATGGTGGACAGGCTTTGGGGGAGTCAGGAGGTTGAGTTACTCTCCGCCGCAGGATTCCCAGCCTCTGACCTATTCAACTGATAGCAACTTCTCGAAGAATTAACCCTGTCAGCCTCACACCTGGAAGTTCCCCTCCGAGTCGCTCGCTATCCTGACTTGGTAATATATCGGCCGTTCCTTCACTGTCACGGGGTCAAAATCCTGGCATATTCATCTTGTGGCTGGAGCAAAGTAACAGGTGATCGTGCTACTGGCGCCTGGTATAGTCCCCGCCTGGAGAAAGGAGCGGATATTACCAGCGTCTTACCGTCCACTGTACAATTTCATTGATGTAAATCGAGCTGAATGTTGGGCAGCTACTGTCTACCTAATACAAGCCACCACTATTGTACCATCCACATTTCCAAGTCCCTGTTTGGCTGAGCTCAACTGCAGGGTCAAGCAGAATTACAGGATGATCACAGCACGAAAGGAGGCTATTCGGCACATCCTGTCTGTACTGGCTCTTCAACCGAGCAACTCACCACCCACCCCGCCCCACCCCGCCCCACCTCTGCCTTCTCCCTGTAACCCTGCACACACTTCGTTTTCAGACCACAGTTTCCTTCCCTTTTCAAAGCCTCGATTGAAGCTGCCTCCCCCGGGCCTTCTCAGGCAGCGCGTTCCAGATCCGGAACTCCTCCCAATGCCTGAGGCTGTTTCTCCCCAGGTCGCTGTTGCTTCTTCCGCCGGATCCCCTTCAATCCGTGCCCTCTCCTTCTTGATCTCCTCTCCCCCACCCCCCCACCCCACGACCAATGGGAACAGGTTCACCCTCTTCTACCCTGTCCAGGCCCCCTCGCGATTTTGAGCACCCCTATCGAATCTCCTGGCAATCTTCTCTTCTCCAAGGAAGACAGTCCCGCCTTCCCCAATATATCCACGTCACCCAAGTCCCTCATCCCGGGGACCATTCCCGTGAATCTTCTCTGCACTCTCCAAAGCCTTCACAACCTTCCTAAAGAGCGGTACTCAGAACTGGACGCAATACCCCAGCTGAGGCTGAACTAGTGTCTGATGCAAATTCAACATCACCTCCTTGCTCCTGTACTCTAATAATAAAGCTTAGGGTGCTCTATGCTTTACAAGAGATTTTCTTAACCTGCCCTTGCCGTCTTCAATGATGTATTTTAGGTCCCTCTGACCCTGGTACCCCTTTTAGAATTGGGTCCTCTGTTTAATATTGTTTAATCGAAGGGGAAGATGTGCATGGTCAGATATGATATTGGCCACTCTCTACACGTATCCAAAGTCTGAAATTGCTCATTTATTGGCCACCGATCCTGCTAACTTCATATCAAGGGGCTGCATTTTTCAAAATGTCCTCCAATCCAATCCGATTCCAATTCGAAACAAAAATAAAAACAAAAATACCTGGAAAAACTCAGCAGGTCTGGCAGCATCGGCGGAGAGGAGCAAGTCCGAATGACCCTTCAACAGAACTAAGTCAAATTAGAAGAGAGGTGAAATATAAACTGGTTTAAGGGGAGGGTGGGACAAGTAGAGCTGGATAGAGGGCCAGTGATAGGTGGAGATAACCAAAAGATGTCACAGACAAAAGGACAAAGAGGTGTTGAAGGTGGTGATATTATCTAAAGGAATGTGCTAATTAAGGGTAGAAAGCAGGACGGGCAAGGTGCAGATAGCCCTAGCGGGGACGGGGTGGGGTGAAGGAATCAAAATAGGCTAAAAGGTAGAGATAAAACAATTAGCCTTTATCGATTCCTGCACCCCACCCCCACCCCCACTAGGGCTCTCTGCACCTTGCTCGTCCTGCTTTCTACCCTTAATTAGCACATTCCTTAGATAATATCCCCACCTTCAACACCTCTTTGTCCTTTTGTCTGTGACATCTTTTGGTTATCTCCACCTATCACTGGCCCTCTATCCAGCTCTACCTGTCCCCCCCCCACCCCACCCCCCCGACTTAAACCAGCTTATATTTCACCTCTCTTCTATTTTTACTTAGTTCTGTTGAAGGGTCGTGAGGACTCGAAACGTCAACGGTGTTCCCTCTCCGCCGATACTGCCAGACCCGCTGAGCTTTTCCAGGTTATTTTTTTGTTTTTGTTTTTGTTTCGGATTTCCAGCGTCCGCAATTCTTTTTTGCTCTTCAATGAAAAATTGGATCGTTGTTCGAGAGCAGATTGACACCGATCGGCCCGACGCTGCCACCATGTGGGATGCGCTCGTTTCGAGTCTCGATTTTCTTTGCGCAGGACTTCGGCTGCCTACCTGAAATAGCGATCGCGAGGGATTCACTCTGGGTGGAGTTGTACTCCCGCCCGGCGATGGTTGTCCGGTACGCGCAAGTGTAGTCTCCCTGATTGGCCATCGTCGTGTTCACCATGGTGAACTCCGCAACTGAGTCGCGCACGGTCAACCTGGTGCTTATCTCCAGCCCATTCTGGTACAGCTGGAAATTGCGGGTCCGGTAGGCTTTCGGGGCTGTGCAGAGCAGGGTGAGTAGCTGCCCCTGGGGGTACAGATGAAACTCGGTGTTCCTGGATATCGTGGGTCGTTCTGCCTTGCCTGAAAGATAAAAGGGAGGCAACTCTTGTGAACGCAAGGCCTGAACGCAAGTCAACCCAATCTTTTGGCATCTCTTACCCCCGCTGTGCATTGACGGACAAGGTTGCCCCTTCCTGGGGAGCCAGAATCCTGATTTCTACAGTGGGAAGGTGGTGGGGGAGGGGGGCGATTGGTGTTGGTGGGGGGGAGGTGGGGTGGTGGTGAGTTAAGCTCAGGGAGGAGGTAGGACCATGCAGAATATAATCCTGCACCTCTGCAAGCAGAACCACCATCTTGCAAAGCATGAGAGGTGTACGAAACATACGACACTACGAAATCACCCAACAAGACATTAAAGGGGCCATGTGTGCCAATAAGGTACTAATGGATATGTTCCATCAAGATGAGGAAGGTTTGGGTGTCATGGAAGAGGAAGCCATTACCACTGACGAACAAACTTACTATGATTGAGAGAAGATGTACATGTCTGAGATTCGGCAGTATCTAAGAGAATTGAATCTCATCTTCAAAGTCTTCAGGGAACCCTTTGTATCAGACGCTAAGCTGTTTTCTGCAAACGTATGTTGTAAATTTTATGAATACCTTTTTAAAATGTATATATCCTCGTAAGTTTGTTGCCCTCTTAAGAATAAAGAATTGCAAGGTCTGTAAGGCAGGAGTGTATGAGCGAATGTAGGAGGGGCTCAACATCACCTCACGAGGAGGAACACATGGATGTCTTCAAATATCGTGGCTCGTAACTACACGAGCGCCTGCCCCATTGTTGCATCTCGCCTTATCTGACGTTTATCGTATGTCTCAGTCGCTCGCAGCGCAGAACAGGACTGACGCCGAAACGAGAGACAGCCTCGTCAAAGATTCACGCCTGACGCTCATCAGGGAAAACACCCGAGCGCCAAGTCTCCAAGCGTCATTGCGATGTTGGCGACGGGACAAACGGGTGCCGTTTGGCGGGCCGGCTGAATCGGGTTGTTCGACGCGTTGCCATGGAGACAGCAACGGAGCACTGTAGGCTCCCCAGGCTCCCGGCTTCAACCAAAGGCATAAGGTTTGACCATATTTCTTTTGTCTGAAGCGACCGGGTCCCTGAGTATAAATGTATATTGCTTCTAGCATGTATAAATGAGCTGCACCATGAACTTGACTCCTGACTTCTGAACCTGCATCTAAACCTCAATTATCTTATCTTAACTGTGTATCCTTTTGTTATTGGCCAGGAAACCTGTCCCACCTTCCGCCCCCACACTTTCACGCCTACCCCCACCCCTAGTCTATTAAAGCCCCTGATAATTTTGATCAACGCAATGAAATCTCCACATAACCTTCTTTGTTCTGAGGAGAACATGCATGAGTTCTCTATTCTCTTTCATGTTGCTCATTCTTGGCGCCAAGCTACCAACCTTAGTTGAACGTTCCCTGGTCTAAAGCAACCCCCAGTGGCTCCACACAACCAGATTCCCATACAGAGGCTACCATTGTGGTAAATCTCCCTTGTTTCCCTAAGGCTATGGTGACCATCGTGTGACGTATGCACGTTTAAGTATCTATTTCAGGGGGACGCAAGGGCATAAGAAACAGGGATTGGAGTAGACCATTCGGCCCATCGAGCCTGCTCTGCCATTCAATGTGCTCACAGCTAAACTTGGGATTCCACTCCATTTTCCTGCTCGCTCCCCATATCCCACCATTAACGGAGAGGCCAAAAATCTGTCCATCCCGGCCCTCAACGATGGAGCATTCACAATCCTCTGGGCTAGATTCCCAACCCTTCGAGTGAAGGCATTCCTTCTCATCTCAGTCCTAAATGATCGGCCCCCTTATCCCGACATTGTGCCCCCGTGTTTTAGATTCCCCCCGACCAGCGGAATCGACCCCTCGGCGCCCACACTGGGAAACCCCTTCACAATCCTGCAGGTCTCAATGAGATCGCCTCCCATTCTTCTAAACTCCAGAGACTATCTCCAGAGGGATCTGGACCAACTGGAAAAATGGGCCAGATAATGGCAGATGGAATTTAATGCGGAAAAGTGTGAGGTGTTACATTTTGGAAGGACAAACCAAGGTAGGACATACACAGTAAATGGTAGGGCACTGAGGAGTGCGGAGGAACAAAGGGATCTGGGAGTTCAGATACATAATTCCCGGAAAGTGGCATCACAGGTAGACAAGGTTGTAAAGAATGCTTTTGGCATACTGGCCTTCATAAATCAAAGTATTGAGTATAGGAGTTGGGATGTTATGGTGAGGTTGTATAAGACATTGGTGAGGCCAACTTTGGAGTATTGTGTGCAGTTCTGGTCGCCTAACTACAGGAAGGATATCAGTAAGATTGAGAGAGTGCGGAGAAGATTTACTAGGATGTTGCCGGGTCTTCAGGAGTTGAGTTACAGGGAAAGATTAAACAGGTTAGGACTTTATTCCTTGGAGCGTAGAAGGATGAGGGGAGATTTGATAGAAGTTTACAAAATTGTGAAGGGTATAGACAGAGTAAATGCGAGTAGGCTCTTTCCACTTAGATTAGGAGAGATAAACACGAGAGGACATGGCTTTAGGGTGAAACGGGAAAGGTTTAGGGGGAACATTAGGGGGAACTTCTTCACTCAGAGAGTGGTGAGAGTGTGGAACGAGCTACCATCTGACGTGGTAAATGCGGGCTCACTCTTAAGTTTTAAGAATAAATTGGATAGATACATGAATGGGAAAGGTCTGGAGGCTTATGGACTGGGTGCAGGTCAATGGGACTAGCGGAATAATATTTCGGCACAGACTAGAAGGGCCGAATGGCCTGTTTTTCTGTGCTGTAGTGTTCTATGGTTCTAATATAAACCCAATTTACACAGCCTCTCATCCCAGGGACCAATTTAGTGAACCCTTCACTGCACCACCTCCAGTGCAAGTACATCCTTCATTTAACACGGAGACCAGAACTGCGCACCATATTCCAGATGGGGTCTCACCAAAAACCCTGCACAACAGTAGCAAGGCTTCTTCATTCTTGTACTCCAATCCCATTGCAATAAAGGCCAACATGCCATTTGCCTTCCTCCTTACTTGCTACGCCTGCATGCTAACTTTCCGCGTTCCTTCTACAAACACACCCTTTGATCATCGACACTTATAATTCCCTCACCTTTTTAGATAAAGAAAAAAATTCTGTTTTCTTTCAGTCTCATGGCCAAAGTAAACAGCCTTGCACTCCGCTGCGTTACATTCCCATCAGTCACCTTTTGCCCACTCGCCCGACTTGCAGCCTCTCAGTCTCCTCCCCGCAGCTTACCTTCCCACCCTAGCTTGGCCTCATCAGCAAACTCAGATCCATCGCTAAAACAGAAACAGAAATACCAGGAAAAACTCGGCAGGTCTGGCAGCATCGGCGGAGAAGAGCACAGTTGACGTTTCGAGTCCTCATGACCCTTCAACAGAACTAAGTAAACTTAGGAAAGGGGTGAAATATAAGCTGGTTTAAGGGGATGAGTTGGGGGGGTGGGGTTTGTTGGGACAAGCAACCAGTGATAGGTGGAGATAACCAAAATCTGTCATAGACAAAAGAACATAGAGGTGTTGAAGGTGGTGATATTATCTAAAGGAATGTGCTAATTAAGAGTAGCAGACAGGGCAGATAAGGTGCAGATGGCTCTAGTGGGGGGTGGGGGAATACTAAAAGGTAGAGATAAACAATGGGTGCAAATACATTTAAAAATAATGGAAACAGGTGGGAAAAGACAAATCTATATAAATTATTGGAAAAAACAAAGAGGGGGAAGAAACGGGAAGCGGGTAGGGATGGAGGAGAGAGTTCAAGATCTAAAATTGTTGAACTCAATATTGAGCCCAATAATTTATACAGATTTTTTCTTTTCCCACCTATTTCCATTATTTTTAAATGTATTTCCGCCATTGTTTATTTCTACCTTTTAGTATTCCCCACCCCCCACTAGAGCCATCTGCACCTTATCTGTCCTGTCTTCCACTCATAATTAGCACATTCCTTTAGATAATATCACCACCTTCAACACCTCTTTGCGCTTTTATCTGTGACAGATTTTGGTTATCTCCACCTATCACTGGCTATTTGTCCCAACAAACCCCCCACCTTAAACCAGCTTTTATATTTCACCCCTTTCCTAATTTTACTTAGTTCTGTTGAAGGGTCACGAGGACTCGAAACGTCAACTGTGCTCCCCTCTCCGCCGATGCTGCCAGACCTGCTGAGTTTTTCCAGGTGTTTCTGTTTCTGTTTTGGATTTCCAGCATCCGCAGTTTTTTATTTTTACTTTTAGATACGTCGCCCTCTGCCTCTTTGCCTCAGTCACTCATGTGGAGCGACCTCGAAACCAGAAAGTGGAGGGGGGGGTGAAAATCGGCGACTCACTTGTGATGGCGACCTGGACCCGGTCACTGTGAGTGGACGAGTGCATCTTGTGGTTGATCAGCACTTTGAACATGCAAGTGAAGTAGCCTTCCTGGTGCATGCTGATGTTGTGGATGGTCAGGATGGCGCTGGAGGCTGACGTCGGCCCCACCGAGGCCACCGGTCCCGACTCGCCCACTTTGTAGAGGTAGAAGGTGATCACCGCGAAGACGCTGGCCGACGAGCAGCGGAAGTTGACGGCCTCGCCTTGGACGAACATGCCGGACGTCCGCAACACCGAAATCGAGGGCCGCAACAGGACATCTGAGGCGGGGGAGAGAAAGAGAGAGTGAGCACGGGTGAATCGCTTTGCTCCAGAGGCCCGGGTCAAACCGTTTTGGCCGGGGTTGGGTGGAGGGGGGCATCATTGGATCTAGAAATTCGCCCCGGGTCACCTTTACATCGCCTATTCTAAATCCCGCTCGATTTCAGCTCCACGGGCATGTTGATTGGACGGCGACCGGGCGGGGGATTGGACCAAGCAACGAATGCAACACGGCCTGTTCTCCATTCTTAGCCAGGATGAGTTTCCTCCCCATTCAGAAATATACAGAGCAAAGGTTACCTGTTTCAATCCCACGCTGTCCGAACATATGAAGCAGGAACAGGAGGAGGCCACTCAGCCCCTCGAGCCTGCCCCGCCATTCAATAAGCTTACGGCCAATCTGATTGTAACCTCAGCCCCACATTCCGGCCGACCCCCCCAATAACCTTTCACCCACCCCCACCTTGCTTAACCAGAATCTATCACGCTCGGCCTTAAACATATTTAAAGACCCTGTTCCCAACGCCTTTTGGGGAAGAGATTTCCAAAGGCTCACCAACCTTTGAGAGAAGGAAATTCTCCTCGTCTCCATTTAAATGGACGAACCCATACTTACAAACAGTGACGTCTATCACAGAATCACACACACAGTGCAGAAGAGGCCCTTCGGCCCATCGAGTCTGCACCGACACTGTGAGAAACGCCTGACCTACCTACCTAATCCCATTGACCAGCGCTTGGCCCCATCGCCTTGAATGTCATGACGTGTCAAGTGTTCATCCAGGTGCTTTTTAAAGGATGTGAGGCTAACCCGCCTCCACCACCCTCCCAGGCAGCGCATTCCAGACCCTCACCACCCTCTGGCTAAAAAAAGTTTTTCCTCACACCCACCCTCCAAACCTCCTGCCCCTCACCTTGACCTTATGTCCACCTGTGACTGACCTTTCAACTAAGGGGAACAGCTGCTCCCTATCCACCCTGTCCATGCCCCTCATAATCTTGTACATCTCGATCAGGTCACCCCTCAGTCTTCTCCGCTCCAACGAAAACAACCCAAGTCTATCCAACCTCTCCTCATAACTCAAATGTTTCATCCCAGGTCACATCCTGGTGAATCTCCTCTGCACCCCCTCCAGTGCCATCACATCCTTCCTATAATGTGGTGACCTAAGGTCTAGATTCTATGTCTAGGTTTAGATTCTCCCACAAGGGGAAACATCCTCTCCACATCCACCCTGTCAAATCCCCTGAGGGTCCTATATGCATCCATCAAGACGCCTCTTATTCTTCTAAACTCCAGTGAGGACAACTCTGGCCAAAGGCTCAGGCGTCACCTCTTACGTTGTAACATAAAACCACGTTCGGAGTTCTAGATAAAAATAACAGAAAGTGTCGTAAAAACTCAGCAGGTCTGGGAGCATCTGTGAAGAGAGACAAAGAGTTAACGTTTCGAGTCCAATATGACTCTTCTTCGGAACTTAGATGCCAAAACTGAACAGCATACAAATATACGAATGAGGAACAGGGGTAGGCCATTCGGCTCCTCGACTCTGCTCCCCCATTCAATTAGATCATGCCCGATCTGATTGTAACCTCGACCCCACATTCCGGCCTCCCCCACCCCTCCGATAACCTTTCACCCCCCCCTTGTTAATCAAAGAATTGATCTACCTCGGCCTTAAAAACATTCAAAGACTCTGCCTCAAAACTCCATTTGATATTTCTTACATCCATTGCACATTTACGAAGCTGAACTTTATCAGTCCAGTCATATTAAGTGCATTGCAACTTGTGATGTTTTCTTCTCTCTGGGGTTCATGAGTCTTTGGCACCCTCTTCCTCAAAAGGCCGGTGGAAGTAGAGTTTTTGAATATTTTTAAGGCAAGATCGATTCTTGGTAAACAAGGAGGGGTGAAGGGCTAATCAGGGAGAGGCAGGAATGTGGGGTTGAGGTTACAATTAAATCAGGCATGGTCTTATTGGATGGGCGAGCAGGTTGGAGGGGCCGAGTGGTCTACTCCCGCTCCTAATTCATACGTTCGTGTCAACATCGTTAGACCGAAAGCGGGATCATCTTGGCAAGTCACAACAGGAACTCACTGGGTAGAACATCTGTCTGACATAGAATTAGATAGCGCTGACTGCACTAAATACCAAGCACTGTGTGTTCAGCGCGGTCGCTCAGGCCCCACTCGTTTTGCCCCCAACCATTTCCTTAGCCCTGGTGTTCATATCGCACACCTGTGATGCTACAAAGTGGCGGGACCCTTCCAGAAGGGTTCTGAAGGGGGGGGGCCCCGGCGGGTGAGAAGTTCCCCAAAATGGCCACTGTCAGATCGTCTCTGCCCATCCCACGCTGCTCCTGCTGAGCTAACTCAATTGGCCGCAAGAGGACGTAAGGACAGAGGCGGTGCGTAGTCCGCGGCTGGTCCGATCCCACCCATCCTGCGTTTACGCAGAGAGAAACAGGCTTAATGTTTCATCTCCGTATGGCCCTCCTTCAGAGCTGGACAGCAGTAGACACTTGATGCATTTTATACTGGGGGTGGAGCAGGGGGAACAAGGTGGAAGGTCGGCTATAGGTGTCATCTCAGGAGAGATCGACAAAGATGTCTTGGACACAAGACGAAGGGAGTGTTAATGATAGCGTTAAAGTCTAAAGAAGGTGTTGATGGTGGCATAAAGGTACAATAGCGGAATGTCTGAATAGCAGAAGGGTCAGCGTTCAGTGAGATCACAACATAGGAACAAGTGATAGATGGCTCTTTTTGGAGGGTGGGGTGTGGTGACTGGGGGTAAAGGATCAAAAAAAACTGAACGAATCAATCAATAAATAATGCATAAAAATAAATTTAAATTTAAATTCAACGTTAAAAAATGGATTTCAAAAGGGTGCGATCGAGACGGAGGAGAGAGTTCGTGGTCTGAAGTTGTTGAACTCAATATTCAGTCCGGAAGGCTGTAAAGCGCCCGGTCGGAAGATGAGGTGCTGTTCCTCCAGTTTGCGTTGAGCTTCACTGGAACATTGCAGCAAGCCAAGGACGGACATGTGGGCATGAGAGCAGGGTGGAGCGTTAAAATGGCAAGCGACAGGGAGGTTTGGGTCATGCTTGCGGACAGACCGAAGGTGTTCCGCAAAGCAGGCACCCAGTCTGCGTTTAGTCTCCCCCGGCAATGCAGAGGAGGGGGCCACATTGGGAGCTGGCATATTCCACAGACGTGTCGGGTTAAGTAGCCTCCGACACGGGTAAAAAAGGCAGGAGGAGTTCCGGGAGGGATTTGAACCTGCATTAGCCTAGTGCATTAACAGTAGGCCAACAATGTACCTCAACTGCCTCCGCTACAAGTATACCCTTCCTTCAGTGAGGAGATATTAATGATACGCAGACTCACGAATGCCCTGTATCGTTGTAGCAAGCCCTTCCCTACATTTCTACCCCACTCTCCACCACCGCCCTTTCAGTAAGGAACCAGCATCCCATTTGCCTTCCTAATGATTGTCGCTGATGCTCGAGGAGGGTGGAACTGGGTGACAGCAGGGCAGATCAAAGGGTTGTGGGGTTGGAGGAGACTTCAGAATTGGGGATGGGGGGGAGGTGAGACCACGGAGGGGTTTGCAAGCGAGGGTGAGGGCAAACAGCACGAAATGTGGAAGAAGTAGGGTGATTGCGGGGGGGACTGGGTGGGGAGGAACCCCAGCGTTGGCACCCTTAGCCTAACAGCCAACTCTGTGGGTTGCAGAGGATTCCATATAACACCACATTTGGCATAGAGTGATAGAGTGATAGAGCACAGAAAAAGGCCCTTCGGCCCATCTAGTCTGCGCCGGTCAAACAAGTACCTAACTAGTGCTGGCCCCTGGAGAGGGTCCAGAGGAGGTTCACGAGAACAATCCCAGGAATGAAAGGCTTAACAGATGAGGAACGTTTGAGGACTCTGGGTCTATACTCGATGGAGTTTAGAAGGATGAGGGAGGGGATCTGATTGAAACTTACAGAATACTGAAAGGCCTGGATAGAGTGGACGTGGGGAAGATGTTTCCATTAGTAGGAGAGACTAGGACCCGAGGGCACAGCCTCAGAGTAAAGGGAAGACCTTTTAGAACAGAGATGAGGAGAAACTTCTTTAGCCAGAGAGTGGTGAATCTATGGAATTCATTGCCACAGAAAGCTGTGGAGGCCAGGTCATTGAGTGTATTTAAGACCGAGATAGATAGGTTCTTGATTGATAAGGGGATCAAAGGTTACAGGGAGAAGGCGGGAGAATGGAGTTGAGAAACTTATCAGCCATGATTGAATGGCGGAGCAGACTCGATGGGCCGAATGGCCTAATTTCTGCTCCTATGTCTTATGGTCTTATGGTCTATTCTAATCCCATTTGCCAGCACTGGGCCCATAGCCTTGTATGCCATGGCATTGCAAGTACACAATCAAATACTTCTTAAATGTTATGAGGGTTTCTGCCTCTACCACCCTTTCAGACAGTGAGTTCCAGATTCCCACCACCCTCTGGGTGAAAAAAATTCTTCCTCACATCCCCTCTAAACCTCCTGCCCCTTACCTTAAATCTATGCCCCCTGATTATTGATCCCTCTATCAAGGGGAAAAGTCCCTGTCTACCCTAAATACGCCCCCTCATAACTTTATACATGCAACACCAAAGCAGCGCATGCTAGTGTTTATACTATTTTCGGGGGGTAAAAAAACAATTAAACTCAATTAATAAAACAAGGGGGTAAATTAAATGGCAGCCCCTTAAAGGGAAACTGCGAAAACAAAGAGAAACTCTGAAAGAAGACTAACAAAAATGAAATTTAAGTACGACTAAAGGTGCCAACAAAGGTGCCAAGCCCCTGTGGTACCCACCCAAGCCTCGATTGTGCCCAAGTGTTTATGCTCCATTCGGGCCTCCCCACCTAAATCCCCCATCACCAGGCCTCACTCCCTGTCTACTGCAAACGTGTGCCCAGTGCCTTTGTCTGTTTGTTTAGCTTCCCCTCAAATGCATCTGTAGGATTCACCTCGAACTCTCCCTCAGGCAACAAAGCTCAGTGTTCTCACCATCATTTGGGTAAAGGAAGTTCATCCCGACTTCCCGGTTGGATTTTCGGTAGCTATCTTACATTAACGGTCCAGTTAATGAAGAGCGCCCACCCTATTAAAGCCTTTCGTAGTTTTAAAGACCTCAGCTCGGTCAGCCATCCTTTATTTCTTTCACCAAGGAGAAATGAGCTCCAGTTTGCCAGTCCTTCCTTTCCCAAAGTGCATTCCCACACAGTACGTGGGACTGGACAGTGAGGCAATGCGTTTAATTGCCTGCCAATGCGATTCTGCCCAAGCTGACTTTTTACTTACCATAATGCTCAGCGGAGACAACCGTCAATGAGGAACAGTCAAAATTGTCATGCAAGACTCATTATTTGATGAACGCGCACTGTCAGAAACTTGATGCGGGCAATCTGCTAGCCTCAAGTCAAATTAACAAGGTGGATGCTGCGGAGGTGGCAGAGAGTGGCAGCAGTGTACCAACAGCTGGTCCTTGTATCATTCAATCGTGGGATGTGGGCGTTGCTGGCAAGGTGCAGCATTAACTGCCCATCTCTAATTGACCCTGGAGAGGCTGGTGGCCAACTGTCTTCTAGAACCGCTGCAGTCCGTGTAGTGTGGGTACACCCGCACAATCCACATGGTGCAGGTTCCAGGGAGTGTAGAGCCAACCATATTGCTGAGTGTCTGGAGTCATAGGTAGGTTAGACCACATAAAGAACAGAAGATTTATTTCCCTAAAGAGGATTGGTGAACTAGATGGATTTCCCCCCCCTCGGTCATTAATAAGACATGAAGTTCCTGATTTTTAAAAATTTATTCACGAGATGTGGGTTTCTCTGGCTGGGCCAGTATTCATTGCCCATCGCTCGATGCCCTTAAGAAGGTGGTGGGTGAGCTGCCTTCTTGAACCACTGCAGTCCCTGTGGTGTAGGTACACCCACAGTGCTGTTAGGGAGGGAGTTCCAGGATTTTGTCCATGTGGTGTAGGTAAACCCACAGTGCTGTTAGGAAGGGAGTTCCAGGATTTTGTCCCTGTGGTGTAGGTACACCCACAGTGCTGTTAGGGAGGGAGTTCCAGGATTTTGTCCATGTAGTGTAGGTACACCCACAGTGCTGTTAGGGAGGGAGTGCCAGGATTTTGTCCATGTGGTGTAGGTACACCCACAGTGCTGTTAGGGAGGGAGTTCCAGGATTTTGTCCATGTGGTGTAGGTACACCCACAGTGCTGTTAGGGAGGGAGTTCCAGGATCTTGTCCCTATGGTGTAGGTACACCCACAGTGCTGTTAGGGAGGGAGATCCAGGATTTTGACCCAGTGACAGTGAAGGAATGGCCAATATATTTCCAAGTCAGGATGTTGAGTGAATTGGTGTGGAATTTCCAGGTGTAGGTGTTCACATCTATCCGCTGTTCTTTTCATTATAGGTGGTAGTGGTCGTGGGTTTGGAAGGTGCTGCCTAAGGAGCCTTGGTGAGTTGCTGCAGTGCATCTTGTAGATGGTACACACACTGCTGCTACTGTGAAGTTGTGGCCAATAAAGCAGGCTGATTTTTCCAGGACAATGTCCAGCTTCTTGAGTGTTGTGGGAGCTGCACTCATCCAGGCAATTGGGGAGTATCCCATCACCCTCCTGACTTGTGCCCTGTAGATGGTGGACAGGCTTTGGGGAGTCAGGGGGTGAGTTACTCACCACAGGGTTCCTAGCATCTGACCTGCTATTGTAGCCACAGTATTTATATGGCTGGTCCCAGTTCAGTTTCTGGTCAGTGGGAACTCCAAGGATGTTGATAATGGGGGGTGCCATTGAACATCAAGGGGCGATGGTTGGGTTCTCTCTTGTTGGAGATGGTCACTGTGTGTCACAAATGTCACTTGCCTTGTCAGCCCAAGCCTAGATACTGTTCAGGTCTTGCTGCATTTGGACATGGGCTGCTTCAGTATCTGAGGAGTCGCGAATGGTGCTGAACATTGTGCAACCATCAGCGAACATCCCCACTTCTGACCTTACGATGGAAGGAAGGTCATTGATGGAGCAGCTGAAGGTGGTTGGGCCTAGGACACTGCCCTTAGGGACTCCTGCAGCTGAGATAACAGACCTCCAACCACCACAACCATCTTCCTTTGTGCTTGCTATGACTCCAACCAGCGGAGAGTTTTGCCCGTGATTCCTATTGACTCCAGTTTTGCTAGGGCTCCTTGATGCCACACTTGGTCAAATGCTGCCTTGATGTCAAGGGCGGTCACCCTCACCTCACCTCAGGAGTTCAGCTCCTATGCTTGAACCAAGGCTGTAACGAGGTCAGGAGCTGAGTGGCCCTGGCAGAACCCAAACTGGGCATCAGTGAGCAGGTTATTGCTAAGCAAGTGCCGCTTGATAGCCCCTTCCATTGCTTCACTGATAATCGAGGGTAGACCAATGGTGTGGTAATTGGCTAGGTTGGATTTACCCTGCTTTTGGTACACAGGGCAACTTTCCCACTCGGCCAGGTAGATGCCAGTGATTTTGATCGAATTCAGATTCCACCACCCACCAACTGTGATGGGATTCGATCCCAGGGCCCCAGGTTTCCAATTCAGTGACATTCTCACTTCGGTACCGTCACTCACTCCGAGTTCCTGCCCCCAGGCTTGGCCTGCGTGGTGCAGTGCATGCTCCTTGACAGCCGCAGTAAACGCAAACTCCAGGGATGCAACTAATGTCTGATGAGGGTTTCGAATTAACCCTCGGAACCAACTTTTACAGGGGCCATTTCCAAATCGCAGGGCAGAGATCGAGATCTCCCGTGTCCCTCTTGCACCCACTAAAGATGTTTTCTTTGTCCTCTTTATAATGTGTTTATTTTTCTGAATTGTATCATTGCAAAGATAAACACTGAACAAAGTGATATTTTTTCTCAAAAGTGTCAGTCCGTATCTTGTTCTCAAGTATTTTTTTTTTCATTTCAGACAGTGCTGACCTTCAATCTGCTATTAACACCTACTCTGGACCAGCTCTGGCCTTCATTCAGCTCTTTACACATTCTGCTATTTCGCTTTCAGACAGTGCTGACCTTCATTCTGCTATTAACACCTACTCTGGACCAGCTCTGTCCTTCATCAGCTTTTTACACATTCTGCTATTTCGCTTTCAGACAGTGCTGACCTTTATTCTGCTATTAACACCTACACTGGACCAGTGCTGACCTTCATTCAGCTCTTTACACATTCTGCTATTTCGCTTTCAGACAGGGCTGACCGTTATTCTGCTATTAACATCCACTCCGGACCAAAAGCTTTAGCCTTTCATGCTCTCATTACCGCTTTCTTTGCCCCGTGCTCGGTGCCAGCTTTAACATTCAATCTACCCTGGGCCTCTAACCTATCCCCGGCCTTCTCTTTTGCTCCACCTGCCACTCCCCCCTTTCTCTACGTGTTCTTATTTCCCTTCAGGGGGAGGAGCCGAAACTCTTCAGCCAGCCCGTCATCTGAGCCCTGAAAGGGTTGGCCAGCCTTACCTGTCACAGTCACTTTGACACGCTCACTCTCCGAGGAGTTGTACAGTTTTCCCGACCTCTTGAGCTGGTAGAGGCAGAGGTAATACCCGTTGTCGGCGTAGGTGAGGTTGGCGATGGAGAAGGTCATCGAGAATCCTGCCGTTGGCACAGCCTGGTAGGCCACGGGGCTCTCCCCATCGACCTTGAGCAGCAGGAAGATGGCCCCGCTGAAGATGGAGGAGGCGGTGCACCTGATGCTCACGTACTCGCCGATGGAATACTTGCCAGATGTGCGGAACAGCTGGATGTGCGGCTTGGTCGGCTGGTCTGAAGGTGAAAAACGAGACGGGGAGGGGGGTGGGGGTGGGAGATTGGATGAAACAAGGAGGCGGCGAAAATCAGGTCACCGTGGGAATGAGACGCCAGAGAACGAGGTTGTTCAGGCCCTCCCTATCTTTCAACGGGCCGAGGCATGTGGCTGAGGTGTGACCACTTTCGCTGCAGCTGTGCAGGTTCTCTGTTTCCTTCCACATTTCCCAATTGAATTGGGAACGGGGAGAAGGCAGCACTGCAGCGTTGTCGTCGGACCCACAATCCGGAGGCCCGGGTTAATACCCTGGGGTCATGGGTGCAAACAACTGGCGCAATGTCCAACTGGGGGCTGCCTCTGCCTCGACCCCCGTGGTCCCCCCACCCACCGTCTCACCACCCCCACCGCCCCCCACCACCCGCCGTCTTACACATCGTTTTTGTTCAATTTTTGTTTCACGACAGGAGTACAAATAGGGGATCGCTGGGGCACTGGGTTGAGTGGGAGGAGAGCGGTGAGCCCGAACAGGTCGGTTTCCAGTGGCCTTGCTCACTCTCCTTAACGGTACTGGATAAAGGAGGAGGAGAAGGGCTTCAACTGCCTGGAGAGAGGCTTGCGGGGTTGGGGGGGGGTGGGGGCGGGGTGGGAGAGGCGTGGAGGTGAGGGGAAGCCAGTCATAAAATGTAAAGGGAAGACCTGAGGTCCATTTTGGTTTTGATTCCCAGCAGGAAACGCCTGATATGAATTTCGCCAGCTTTTCATTTAACCCAAAAGCAATGCAACCGAAATTCAGGGAAAATGCATAATA